>NC_042987.1:44545586-44638083 GCF_901001165.1 Salmo trutta | reverse complement strand
CATAATGACACTATACCCCATAATGACTCAATACCCCATAATGATCAATACCATAATGATCCAATACCCCATGATGTCTCACTACCCCATAATGACACTATACCCCATAATGACACAATACCCCATAATGACACAATACCCCATAATGACTCCATGCCCCATAATGACTCAATACCCATAATGAGGACAATAGCCCCATAATGACTAGCTACCCCATAATGACACAATACCCCATAATGACTCAATACCCCATAATGACACTATACCCCATAATGACTCAATACCCCATAATGACTCAATACCCCATAATGACTCAATACCCCATAATGACTCATACCCTATAATGACACACTACCACATAATGACTCAATACCCCATAATGACTCAATACCCCATAATGACACACTACCCCATAATGACTCAATACCCCATAATGACTATCTACCCCATAATGACACAATACCCTATAATGACTCAATACCCATAATGACACTATACCCCATAATGACTCACTACCCCATAATGACTCAATACCCCATAATGACTCAATACCCCATAATGACTCACTACCCCATAATGACTCAATACCCCATAATGACTCAATACCCCATAATGACTCAATACCCCATAATGACACACTAACCCATAATGACTCAATACCCCATAATGAAACTATACCCCATAATGACTCAATACCCCATGATGTCTCACTACCCCATAATGACACTATACCCCATAATGACTCAATACCCCATAATGACACAATACCCCATAATGACACAAAACCCCATAATGACTCAATACCCCATAATGACACTATACCCCATAATGACTCAATACCCCATAATGACTCAATACCCCATAATGACTCAATACCCATAATGACTCAATAATGACTCATACCCAATATGACACACTACCACATAATGACTCAATACCCCATAATGACTCAATACCCCATAATGACACACTACCCCATAATGACTCAATACCCCATAATGACTATCTACCCCATAATGACACAATACCCCATAATGACTCACTACCCCATAATGACTCAATACCCCATAATGACTCAATACCCCATAATGACTCACTACCCCATAATGACTCAATACCCCATAATGACTCAATACCCCATAATGACTCAATACCCCCATAATGACAATGACACAGTACCCCATAATGACTCAATACCCCATAATGAAACTATACCCCATAATGACTCAATACCCCATGTCTCACTACCCCATAATGACACTATACCCCATAATGACTCAATACCCCATAATGACACACTACCCCATAATGACACAAAACCCCATAATGACTCCATGCCCCATAATGACTCAATACCCCATAATGAGACAATACCCCATAATGACTATCTACCCCATAATGACACAATACCCCATAACGACTCAATACCTCATAATGACACAATACCCCATAATGACACAATACCCTATAATGACTCAATACCCCATAATGACTCAATACCCATAATGACTCAATAACCCAAAATGACACACTACCCCATAATGACTCAATACCCCATAATGACTCAATACCCCATAATGACAATGACACAATACCCCATAATGACTCCATACCCCATAATGACACTACACCCCATAATGACACAATACCCCATAATGACACAATACCCCATGATGACTCAATACCCCATGATGACTCAATACCCCATAATGACTCAATACCCCATAATGACTCAATACCCCATGATGACTCAATACCCCATGATGACTCAATACCCCATAATGACTCAATACCCCTTGATGACTCAATACCCCATAATGACTCAATACCCCATAATGACTCAATACCCCATTATGACTCAATACCCCATGATGACTCAATACCCCATAATGACACACTACCCCATAATGAGACAATACCCCATAATGACTATCTACCCCATAATGACACAATACCCCATAATGACTCAATACCCCATAATGACACACTACCCCATAATGACACAATACCCCATAATGACTCCATGCCCCATAATGACTCAATACCCCATAATGAGACAATACCCCATAATGACTATCTACCCCATAATGACACAATACCCCATAATGACTCAATACCCCATAATGACACAATACCCCATAATGACTCAATACCCCATAATGACTCAATACCCCATAATGACTCAATACCCCATAATGACACACTACCCCATAATGACTCAATACCCCATAATGACACTATACCCCATAATGACTCAATACCCCATGATGACTCAATACCCCATAATGACACTATACCCCATAATGACACAATACCCCATAATGACACAATACCCCATAATGACTCCATGCCCCATAATGACTCAATACCCCATAATGAGACAATACCCCATAATGACTATCTACCCCATAATGACACAATACCCCATGACTCAATACCCCATAATAACTCAATACCCCATAATGACACTATACCCCATAATGACTCAATACCCCATAATGACTCAATACCCCATGATGTCTCACTACCCCATAATGACACTATACCCCATAATCACTCAATACCCCATAATGACACAATACCCTATAATAACTCAATACCCCATAATGACACTATACCCCATAATGACTCAATACCCCATAATGACTCAATACCCCATAATGACTCAATACCCCATGATGTCTCACTACCCCATAATGACACTATACCCCATAATGACACAATACCCCATAATGACACAATACCCCATAATGACTCCATGCCCCATAATGACTCAATACCCCATAATGAGACAATACCCCATAATGACTATCTACCCCATAATGACACAATACCCCATAATGACTCAATACCCCATAATGACACTATACCCCATAATGACTCAATACCCCATAATGACTCAATACCCCATAATGACTCAATACCCCATAATGACTCAATACCCTATAATGACACACTACCACATAATGACTCAATACCCCATAATGACTCAATACCCCATAATGACACACTACCCCATAATGACTCAATACCCCATAATGACTATCTACCCCATAATGACACAATACCCTATAATGACTCAATACCCATAATGACACTATACCCCATAATGACTCACTACCCCATAATGACTCAATACCCCATAATGACTCAATACCCCATAATGACTCACTACCCCATAATGACTCAATACCCCATAATGACTCAATACCCCATAATGACTCAATACCCCATAATGACAATGACACACTAACCCATAATGACTCAATACCCCATAATGAAACTATACCCCATAATGACTCAATACCCCATGATGTCTCACTACCCCATAATGACACTATACCCCATAATGACTCAATACCCCATAATGACACACTACCCCATAATGACACAAAACCCCATAATGACTCAATACCCCATAATGACACTATACCCCATAATGACTCAATACCCCATAATGACTCAATACCCCATAATGACTCAATACCCCATAATGACTCAATACCCTATAATGACACACTACCACATAATGACTCAATACCCCATAATGACTCAATACCCCATAATGACACACTACCCCATAATGACTCAATACCCCATAATGACTATCTACCCCATAATGACACAATACCCCATAATGACTCACTACCCCATAATGACTCAATACCCCATAATGACTCAATACCCCATAATGACTCACTACCCCATAATGACTCAATACCCCATAATGACTCAATACCCCATAATGACTCAATACCCCATAATGACAATGACACAGTACCCCATAATGACTCAATACCCCATAATGAAACTATACCCCATAATGACTCAATACCCCATGTCTCACTACCCCATAATGACACTATACCCCATAATGACTCAATACCCCATAATGACACACTACCCCATAATGACACAAAACCCCATAATGACTCCATGCCCCATAATGACTCAATACCCCATAATGAGACAATACCCCATAATGACTATCTACCCCATAATGACACAATACCCCATAACGACTCAATACCTCATAATGACACAATACCCCATAATGACACAATACCCTATAATGACTCAATACCCCATAATGACTCAATACCCAATAATGACTCAATAACCCAAAATGACACACTACCCCATAATGACTCAATACCCCATAATGACTCAATACCCCATAATGACAATGACACAATACCCCATAATGACTCCATACCCCATAATGACACTACACACCATAATGACACAATACCCCATAATGACACAATACCCCATGATGACTCAATACCCCATGATGACTCAATACCCCATAATGACTCAATACCCCATGATGACTCAATACCCCATGATGACTCAATACCCCATGATGACTCAATACCCCATAATGACACACTACCCCATAATGACTCAATACCCCATAATGACTCAATACCCCTTGATGACTCAAAACCCCATAATGACTCAATACCCCATAATGACTCAATACCCCATTATGACTCAATACCCCATGATGACTCAATACCCCATAATGACACACTACCCCATAATGAGACAATACCCCATAATGACTATCTACCCCATAATGACACAATACCCCATAATGACAAAATACCCCATAATGACTCAATACCCCATAATGACACTATACCCCATAATGACTCAATACCCCATGATGACTCAATACCCCATAATGACACTATACCTCATAATGACACAATACCCCATAATGACACACTACCCCATAATGACTCAATACCACATAATGACTATCTACCCCATAATGACACAATACCCCATAATGACTCAATACCCATAATGACACTATACCCCATAATGACTCACTACCCCATAATGACTCAATACCCCATAATGACTCACTACCCCATAATGACTCATTACCCCATAATGACTCAATACCCCATAATGACTCAATACCCCATAATGACAATGACACACTACCCCATAATGACTCAATACCCCATAATGAAACTATACCCCATAATGACTCAATACCCCATGATGTCTCACTACCCCATAATGACACTATACCCCATAATGACTCAATACCCCATAATGACACACTACCCCATAATGACACAATACCCCATAATGACTCCATGCCCCATAATGACTCAATACCCCATAATGAGACAATACCCCATAATGACTATCTACCCCATAATAAATCAATACCCCATAATGACTCAATACCCCATAATGACACAATACCCCATAATGACACAATACCCCATAATGACTCAATACCCCATAATGACTCAATACCCCATAATGACACACTACCCCATAATGACTCAATACCCCATAATGACTCAATACCCCATAATGACTCAATACGCCATAATGACAATGACACAATACCCCATAATGACTCCATACCCCATAATGACACTACACCCCATAATGACACAATACCCCATAATGACTCAATACCCCATGATGACTCAATACCCCATGATGACTCAATACCCCATAATGACTCAATACCCCATGATGACTCAATACCCCATGATGACTCAATACCCCATAATGACACACTACCCCATAATGACTCAATACCCCATAATGACTATCTACCCCATAATGACTCAATACCCCATAATGACTCAATACCCCATAATGAGACAATACCCCATAATGACTATCTACCCCATAATGACACAATACCCCATAATGACTCAATACCCCATAATGACTCAATACCCCATAATGTCACTATACCCCATAATGACTCAATACCCCATAATGACTCAATACCCCATAATGACTCAATACCCCATAATGACTCAATACCCCATAATGACACACTACCCCATAATGACTCAATACCCCATAATGACACTATACCCCATAATGACACAATACCCCATAATGACTCAATACCCCATAATGACTCAATACCCCATAATGACTCAATACCCCATGATGTCTCACTACCCCATAATGACACTATACCCCATAATGACTCAATACCCCATAATGACACAATACCCTATAATGACTCAATACCCCATAATGACACTATACCCCATAATGACTCAATACCCCATAATGACTCAATACCCCATGATGTCTCACTACCCCATAATGACACTATACCCCATAATGACACAATATCCCATAATGACACAATACCCCATAATGACACAATACCCCATAATGACACAATACCCCATAATTACACTATACCCCATAATGACTCAATGCCCCATAATGACACACTACCCCATAATGACTATCTACCCCATAATGACACAATACCCCATAATGACTCAATACCCATAATGACACTATACCCCATAATGACTCACTACCCCATAATGACTCAATACCCCATAATGACTCAATACCCCATAATGACTCACTACCCCATAATGACTCAATACCCCATAATGACTCAATACCCCATAATGACTCAATACCCCATAATGACAATGACACACACCCCATAATGACTCAATACCCCATAATGAAACTATACCCCATAATGACTCAATACCCCATGATGTCTCACTACCCCATAATGACACTATACCCCATAATGACTCAATACCCCATAATGACACAATACCCCATAATGACACAATACCCCATAATGACTCAATACCCCATAATGACTCAATACCCCATAATGACTCAATATGCCATAATGACACACTACCCCATAATGACTCAATACCCCATAATGACACTATACCCCATAATGACTCAATACCCCATGATGACTCAATACCCCATAATGACTCAATACCCTATAATGACTCAATACCCCATGATGTCTCACTACCCCATGATGTCTCACTACCCCATAATGACACTATACCCCTTAATCACTCAATACCCCTTAATGACACAATACCCTATAATGACTCAATACCCCATAATGACACTATACCCCATAATGACTCAATACCCCATAATGACTCAATACCCCATAATGACTCAATACCCCATGATGTCTCACTACCCCATAATGACACTATACCCCATAATGACACAATACCCCATAATGACACAATACCCCATAATGACTCCATGCCCCATAATGACTCAATACCCCATAATGAGACAATACCCCATAATGACTATCTACCCCATAATGACACAACACCCCATAATGACTCAATACCCCATAATGACACTATACCCCATAATGAGACAATACCCCATAATGACTATCTACCCCATAATTACACAATACCCCATAATGACTCAATACCCCATAATGACACAATACCCCATAATTACACAATACCCCATAATGACTCAATACCCCATAATGACACACTACCCCATAATGACTCAATACCCCATAATGACTCAATACCCCATGATGTCTCACTACCCCATAATGACACTATACCCCATAATGACTCAATACCCCCTGATGTCTCACTACCCCATAATGACACTATACCCCATAATGACTCAATACCCCATAATGACACACTACCCCATAATGACTCAATACCCCATAATGACTCAATACCCCATGATGTCTCACTACCCCATAATGACACACTACCCCATAATGACACTATACCCCATAATGACACAATACCCCATAATGACACAATACCCCATAATGACACTATACCCCATAATGACTCCATACCCCATAATGACACAATACCCCATAATGACTCAATACCCCATAATGACTCAATACCCCATAATGACACAATACCCCATAATGACTCAATACCCCATAATGACTCCATACCCCATAATGACTCAATACCCCATAATGACACAATACCCCATAATGACTCCATGCCCCATAATGACTCAATACTCCATAATGACTCAATACCCCATGATGTCTCACTACCCCATAATGACTCAATACTCCATAATGACTCAATACCCCATAATGACAAAGCGATTTATAAAATGTTAAATTGTTTTTAAATAAATAAAACAGAAATACCTTATTTACATAAGTATTCAGACCCTATGCTATAAGACTCGAATCAAATTCAATTTTATTGGTCACATACACGTGTTTAGCAGAGGTTTTTGCAGGTGTAGCGAAATTCTTGAAATTGAGCTCAGGTGCATCCTGTTTCCATTGATCATCCTTGAGATGTTTCTACAACTTGATTGGAGTTCACCTGTTGTAAATTAAATTGATTGGGCATGATTTGGAAAGACACACACCTGTCTATATAAGGTCCCACAGTTGACAGTGCATGTTAGAGCAGAAACCAAGTCATGAGGTCGAAGGAATTGTCGTTGGAGCTCCGAGACAGGATTGTGTCGAGGCACAGATCTGGGGAAGGGTAACAAAAAATGTCTGCAGCATTGAAGGTCCCCAAGAACACAGTGGCCTCCATCATTTTTAAATGGAATACGTTTTTAACCACCAAGACTCTTCCTAGAGCTGGCCACCCGGCCAAACTGAACAATCGAGGGAGAAGGGCCTTTGTCAGGGAGGTGACCAAGAACCCAATGGTCAATCTGACAGAGCTCCAGGGTTCCTCTGAGGAGATGGGAGAACCTTCCAGAAGGACAACCATCTCTGCAGCACTCCACCAATCAGGCCTTTATGGTAGAGTGGCCAGACGGAAGCCACTCCTCAGTAAACGGCACATTACAGCCCACTTGGAGTTTGCCAAAGGGCACCTAAAGGACTCTCAGACCATGAGAAAAAAATGAAAAAATGAATGAAACCAAGATTTAACTCTTTGGCCTGAATGTCAAGTGTTAAGTTTAGAGGAAACCTGGCACCATCCCTACAGTGAAGCATCATGTTGTGAGGATGTTTTTCAGCATCAGGGACTGGGTGACTAGTCTGGATTGAGGGAAAGATGAACAGAGCAAAGTACATAGAGATCTTTGATGAAACCTGCTCCAGAGCACTCAGGACCTCAGACTGGGTCGAAGGTTCACCTTCCAACAGGACAAAGGGTCTGAACCCTTATGTAAATGTGATTTTTCAGTGTTTTATTTTTAATAAATTTTCAAACATTTCTAAAAACCGGTTTTTGCTTTGTCATTGTGGGGTATTGTGTGTAGATTGATGAGGGGAAAAAAACTATTTAATCAATTTTAGAATAAGGCTGTAACGATACAAAGTGTATAAAAAGTCAAGGGGTCTGAATACTTTCCGAGTGCACTGTAGTTCTTCAGATCATGTTGATAGGATCATCTTGAATGGAGGTCCGAGATCCAGTTTATTCTCCAGTGATTGCATGTTTTCCAATAGAACAGAGGGTAGACGCGATTTATCCACTCTCCGACGTAGTCTCGTCAAGTATCCCGCATGCCGGCCTCTAGAGCGCCATTTCCTTCGAGTGTCAGGGAGTTGGGCCTGGTCTGCGATGTTCAATATGTCTTTCGCTTACGACTCATTGAAGTAGAAGTCCTCATCCAAATTGAGGTTAGTGATAGCTGCTCTGATGTACAGAAGCTCTTTTCGGTCACAGGAAACAACAGCGGAAACAGTATGATCACCTGAAAAAAATACAGAAAGGTCAGGAGTCCATAAAACGGCCACCATTCCATCCGGTGCCATTAGACCCTCTGCTTCAAATTACAAATTGAAGGGCTGTACACGTTTGTGTATTTTTGCTACACAAGTACGCAGAACAGCAACAGTGTCACTAATTGTGTTAGGTGTACATTTAACTCCCCAGAAGCACTTTGATTTAATAGCATCTGTCTGTCCTCTAACCTGTCTGTCTTTGTGTCGCAGTGTCTTCAGACAGTAGTTTCCTTGCAGACCCCTTCTCCTTCTCTGCTGGCCTGACCTCTCAGTTCTCTGGGGAGTTTGGAACCATCCGCTTCAACAAGGTGCTGGTCAACGATGGAGGACACTACAACTCTCACACAGGTAACACACACACAGACACACATACACACACACAGAGAGAGACACACACACACACAGTCTTGTACAGCTAACCTTGTGGGGACACACAATTAAGTCCCATTCAAAATCCTATTTTCCCTAACCCTAAACCTAACCCATACTCTTACCCTAACCCAAAACCTAACCTTAACCCTAAACCTAATCCTAGCTCCTAGCCTTAACCCTAAACCCCCTAGAAATAGTATTTGGCCTTGTGGGGACTAACAAAATGTCCCCAGTTGGTCAAATTTTTGTTTGTTTACTATTCTGGCCCCACAAGAATAGCTAAACATGTCCACACACACAGACTAATATATTATTTTCTCTCTCCAGGTATCTTCACGATACCGATGGAAGGCCGTTACCTGATCTCAGGAGTTCTGATGGCTCGGCCAGGGAAGGGACTGGAGGCTGTTTTGTCTGTCTCCAACCGTAGTGTCCATAGGCTGATGAGCTCCGGGTCTGTAGCAGGGACAGCGGTCCAGGACAGTTGTCCCTGTGGAGGCTCTGTCTCGTTCAGCCTGATCCTGTCTCTGAGGCAAGGGGACCACGTAGCTCTGGTCCGGACCGCAGGACAGCTGGCCACCACAGAGTCCAGAGACATCCTATCAACATTCAGCGCCATCTTCCTCTATGCCCCGCAGCCAATCACCAGATAGTTACCACTGGGCCAACCAATCACACAGCAAGGACTTGGTCATGTACATTCCACAACCAATCAGAAAGCAGGAATACATTTAAACAGATACCAGAAATCCAATCTCCTGCAACCCAGCAGTTGTTCAGAATAATGATTTGTATCATAGATATATAGATATTCACCATGTAAAAAGTAATTCTGCAACCCTGCAGTTGTTCAGAATAATGATTTGTATCATAGATATATAGATATTCACCATGTAAAAAGTAATTCTATGCTCACCTTTTTACTGAACAATTATGCCAAAGATATAAAAAAATATTAAGTGGTCATTCATGTATTTTACAATATAGATATCTGCTTTTTTTCCACTTTTTGTTTTAAAACATTTTCCTAAATTAACATTTATAAAATTATATATATATATATATATATATACTTTTTTTTCTTTAAAAAAACCAACTCCTGTTTAGATTCATCTGTTTTACAGGTTATTCAGTATTCCATACCACATCCTGTTTAGATTCATCTGTTTTACAGGTTATTCAGTATTCCATACCACATCCTGTTTAGATTCATCTGTTTTACAGGTTATTCAGTATTCCATACCACATCCTGTTTAGATTAATCTGTTTTACAGGTTATTCAGTATTCCATACCACATCCTGTTTAGATTCATCTGTTTTACAGGTTATTCAGTATTCCATACCACATCCTGTTTAGATTCATCTGTTTTACAGGTTATTCAGTATTCCATACCACATCCTGTTTAGATTCATCTGTTTTACAGGTTATTCAGTATTCCATACCACATCCTGTTTAGATTAATCTGTTTTACAGGTTATTCAGTATTCCATACCACATCCTGTTACCATTAGTAAAGCAGTAGGGTTGATTCATTCCTTCACGTATGTTGTCAATAAACCCATTTGAAGATTTGTCTGATAGTTGGATGGATGGTGTTAACAAGTCATTCTGTATGGCTTAACTTTAGAAAGAGTAATTAGAGGGGCTCCAGTGAATATTTCTAAGTTGAATATATCCATGATGACTAAGAATTAAGAGATGCTGGATGGGGAGAGCAATGGAAACAAATGACTGTCCTGTCTTGTTCCAGGGAGGATATGTAAGCAGCCTGGATTTATTTTTTATTTTTTTTAATATGTCACCTTTATTTAAGCAGGTAGGCCAGTTGAGAACAAGTTCTCATTTACAACTGCGACCTGGCCAAGATAAAGCAAAGCAGTGCGAAATAAACAATAACACAGAGTTACACATGGAATAAAAAAAGTACAGCCAATTTTGCATTCAAAATGTTTAATATCAGTCTGGAAGGAGAGTTTACAGTCTAGCCAGACACTTAGGTATTTATAGTTGTCCACATATTCTAAGTCAGAACCGTCCAGAGTAGTGATGCTAGTAGGGCGGGCAGGTGCGGGCAGCGATCAGTTGAAAGCATGCATTTAGTTTTACTAGCGTTTAAGAGCAGTTGGAGGCCACGGAAGGAGTGTTGTATGGCATTGAAGCTCGTTTGGAGGTTTGTTAACACAGTGTCCAAAGAAGGGCCAGATGTATACAGAACGGTGTCGTCTGCGTAGAGGTGGATCAGGGAATCACTAGCAGCAAGAGCGACATCGTTGATATATATACAGAGTCGGCCCGAGAATTGAACCCTGTGGCACCCCCATGGAGACAGCCAGAGGTCCGGACAACAGGCCCTCTGTTTTGACACACTGAACTCTATCTGAGAAGTAGTTGGTAAACCTGGCGAGGCAGTCATTTGAGAAACCAAGGCTGTTGAGTCTGCCGATAAGAATACGATGATTGACAGAGTCGAAAGCCTTGGCCAGGTCAATGAAGATGGCTGCACAGTACTGTCTGTTATCGATGGCGGTTATGATATCGTTTAGTACCTTTAGCGTGGCTGAGGTGCACCCATGACCAGCTCGGAAACCAGATTGCATAGCGGAGAAGGTACGGTGGGATTCGAAATGGTCAGTGATCTGTTTGTTAACTTGGCTTTCAAAGACTTTAGAAAGGCAGGGTAGGATGGATATAGGTCTATAACAGTTTGGGTCTAGAGTGTCACCCCCTTTGAAGAGGGGGATGACTGCGGCAGCTTTCCAATCTTTAGGGATCTCAGACGATACGAAAGAGAGGTTGAACAGACTGGTAATAGGGGTTGCAACAATGGTGGCGGATCATTTTGGAAAGAGAGGGTCCAGATTGTCTAACCCAGCTGATTTGTACGGGTCCAGGTTTTGCAGCTCTTTCAGAACATCTGCTATCTGGATTTGGGTGAAGGAGAAGCTGGGAAGGCTCGGGAGAGAAGCTGCGGGGGGTGCGGAGCTGTTGGCCGGGGTAGGGGTAGCCAGGTGGAAAGCATGGCCAGCCGTAGAGAAATGCTTATTGAAAATCTCGATTATGGTGGATTTATCGGTGGTGACCGTGTTTCCTAGCCTCAGTGCAGTGGGCAGCTGGGAGGATGTGCTCTTATTCTCCATGGACTTTACAGTGTCCCAGAACTTTTTGGAGTTAGAGCTACAGGATGCAAATTTCTGTTTGAAAAAGCAAGCCTTTGCTTTCCTAACTGACTGTGTGTATTGGTTCCTGACTTCCCTGAAAAGTTGCATATCACAGGGACTATTCGATGCTAGTGCAGAACGCCACAGGATGTTTTTGTGCTGGTTGAGGGCAGTCAGGTCTGGAGTGAACCAAGGGCTATATCTGTTCTTAGTTCTACATTTTTTGAATGGGGCATGCTTATTTAAGTTGGTGAGGAAAGCACTTTTAAAGAACGACCAGGCATCCTCTACTGATGGGATGAGGTCAATCTCCTTCCAGGATACCCGGGCCAGGTCAATTAGAAAGGCCTGCTCGCAGAAGTGTTTTAGGGAGCGTTTCACAGTGATGAGTGATGTCAGTTGTTTTATGTTTATTCATTGAACAATTGCAGGTAAATTCCTGGCTTACCGGGAGAAACTCTACGGTCATATGGAGTGTTGGACCCTGGGTTTCAGAGGACATGCTTACCCGTGGGAATGACACCAACAACTACGTGGAACCTGCCATGATAGTCCTGAAAGACAAAATCCTCCAGAGGACCAAAGCCTTCAACCTGCCGCAGCTGTTTGATCTCCTCACATCCCACTTGGAGACCTACGATTGCAAGATGGTGCCAACAGAGATGGTCGCCTCACTTCAGGTCCTTAAAAAACAAATAACTGCATAGTTTCCTATGTACTATTTCTTACATTGTTAGCCCAGGAAATCTCAAGTGTTATTTCATACAGCCGGGAAGAACTATTGGATAAAAAAGTGATGACAACTTACCAACATTACGACCAGGAATACGTCTTTCCCGAAGCGGATCCTTTGTTTGGATCTCCACCCTGGACATGCAATCTTATCCCAGAGGCTGACCAAAAACGACACGGGAGAGGCAGACGGAGCGGCCTACTGATCAGACTCAGAAGGCCAGCACACTATCCACCGCTCCCGAGCATATTACTCGCCAATGTCCAATCTCTAGAAAACAAGGTGGACGAAATTAGGGCACGAGTTGCCTTCCAAATCAAATCAAATGTATTTATATTGCCCTTCGTACATCAGCTGATATCTCAAAGTGCTGTACAGAAACCCAGCCTAAAACCCCAAACAGCAAGCAATGCATGTGAAAGAAGCACGGTGGCTAGGAAAAACTCCCTAGGAAAAACTCCCTAGAGAGGCCAAAAACCTAGGAAGAAACCTAGAGAGGAACCAGGCTATGAGGGGTGGCCAGTCCTTTTCTGGCTGTGCCGGGTGGATATTATAACAGAACATGGTCAAGATGTTAAAATGTTCATAAATGACCAGCATGGTCAAATAATAATAATCATAGTAGTTGTCAAGGGTGCAACAAGCACGTCCGGTGAACAGGTCAGGGTTCCATAGCCGCAGGCAGAACAGTTGAAACTGGAGCAGCAGCACGGCCAGGTGGACTGGGGACAGCAAGGAGTCATCATGCCAGGTAGTCCTGAGGCATGGTCCTAGGGCTCAGGTCCTCCGAGAGAAAGAAAGTAAGAGAGAATTAGAGAGAGCATATTTAAATTCACACAGGACACCGGATAAGACAAGAGAAATACTCCAGATGTAACAGACTGACCCTAGCCCCCCGACACATAAACTACTGCAGCATAAATACTGGAGGCTGAGACAGGAGGGATCAGAAGACACTGTGGCCCCATCCGATGATATCCCCCGGACAGGGCCAAACAGGCAGGATATAAGCCCACCACTTTGCCAAAGCACAGCCCCCACACCACTAGAGGGATGTCTCCAACCACCAACTTACCGTCCTAAGACAAGGCCGAGTATAGCCCACAAAGATCTCTGCCACGGCACAACCCAAGGGGGGGAGGGGGGGCGCCAACCCAGACAGGAAGACCACGTCAGTGACTCAACCCACTCAAGTGACGCACCCCTCCCATGGACAGCATGGAAGAACACCAGTAAGCCAGTGACTCAGCCCCTGTAATAGGGTTAGAGGCAAAGAATCCCAGTGGAGAGAGGGGAACCGGCAAGGCAGAGACAGCAAGGGCGGTTCGTTGCTCCTGCCTTTCCGTTCACCTTCACACTCGTGGGCCAGACTATACTTAATCATAGGACCTACTGAAGAGATAAGTCTTCAGTAAAGACTTAAAGGTTGAGACTGAGTCTGCGTCTCTCACATGGGTAGGCAGACCATTCCATAAAAATGGAGCTCTATAGGAGAAAGCCCTACCTCCAGCCGTTTGCTTAGAAATTCTAGGGACAATTAGGAGGCCTGCGTCTTGTGACCGTAGCATACGTGTAGGTATGTACGGCAGGACCAAATCGTAAAGATAGGGCGGAGCAAGCCCATGTAATGCTTTGTAGGTTAGCAGTAAAACCTTGAAATCAGCTCTAGCCTTAACAGGAAGCCAGTGTAGGGAGGCTAGCACTGGAGTAATATGATCAAATGTTTTGGTTCTAGTCAGGATTCTAGCAGCAGTATTTAGCACTAACTGAAGTTTGTTTAGTGCTTTATCCGGGTAGCCGGAAAGTAGAGCATTGCAGTAGTCCAGCCTAGAAGTAACAAAAGCATGGATTAATTTTTCTGCATCATTTTTGGACAGAAAGTTTCTGATTTTTGCAATGTTACGTAGATGGAAAAAAGCTGTCCTTGAAACAGTCTTGATATGTTCTTCAAAAGAGAGATCAGGGTCCAGAGTAACGCCGAGGTCCTTCACAGTTTTATTTGAGACGACTGTACAACCATCCAGATTAATTGTCAGATTCAACAGAAGATCTCTTTGTTTCTTGGGACCTAGAACAAGCATCTCTGTTTTGTCCAAGTTTAAAAGTAGAACGTTTGCAGCCATCCACTTCTTTATGTCTGAAACACAGGCTTCTAGCGAGGGCAGTTTTGGGGCTTCACCATGTTTCATTGAAATGTACAGCTGTGTGTCGTCCGCATAGCAGTGAAATTTAACATTATGTTTTCAAATGACATCCCCAAGAGGTAAAATATATAGTGAAAACAATAGTGGTCCTAAAACGGAACCTTGAGGAACACCAAAATTTACAATTGATTTGTCAGAGGACAAACCATTCACAGAGACAAACTGATATCTTTCCGACAGATAAGATTTAAACCAGGCCAGAACTTGTCCATGTAGACTAATTTGGGTTTCCAATCTCTCCAAAAGAATGTGGTGGTCAATGGTATCAAAAGCAGCACTAAGATCTAGGAGCACGAGGACAGATGCAGAGCCTCGGTCTGACGTCATTAAAAGGTCATTTACCACCTTCACAAGTGCAGTCTCAGTGCTATGATGGGGTCTAAAACCAGACTGAAGCGTTTCGTATACATTGTTTGTCTTCAGGAAGGCAGTGAGTTGCTGCGCAACAGCTTTTTCAACATTTTTTGAGAGGAATGGAAGATTCGATATAGGCCGATAGTTTTTTATAATTTCTGGGTCAAGATTCGGCTTTTTCAAGAGAGGCTTTATTACTGCCACTTTTAGTGAGCTTGGTACACATCCGGTGGATAGAGAGCCGTTTATTATGTTCAACATAGGAGGGCCAAGCACAGGAAGCAGCTCTTTCAGTAGTTTAGTTGGAATAGGGTCCAGTATGCAGCTTGAGGGTTTAGAGGCCATGATTATTTTCATCATTGTGTCAAGAGATATAGTACTAAAACACTTTAGTATCTCCCTTGATCCTAGGTCCTGGCAGAGTTGTGCAGACTCAGGACAATGGAGCTTTGAAGGAATACGCAGATTTAAAGAGGAGTCCGTAATTTGCTTTCTAATGATCATGATCTTTTCCTCAAAGAAGTTCATACATTTATTACTGCTGAAGTGAAAGCCATCCTCCATTTGCGACAGTATCAAAAATAAATTTCGGATTGTTCTTATTTTCCTCAATTAAGTTGGAAAAATAGGATGATCGAGCAGCCGTGAGGGCTCTTCGATACTGCACGGTACTGTCTTTCCAAGCTAGTCGGAAGACTTCCAGTTTGGTGTGGCGCCATTTCCGTTCCAATTTTCTGGAAGCTTGCTTCAGAGCTCGTGTATTTTCTGTATACCAGGGAGCTAGTTTCTTATGACAGATGTTTTTAGTTTTTAGGGGTGCAACTGCATCTAGGGTATTGCGCAAGGTTAAATTGAGTTCCTCGGTTAGGTGGTTAACTGATTTTTGTCCTCTGACGTCCTTGGGTAGGCAGAGGGAGTCTGGAAGGGCATCAAGGAATCTTTGGGTTGTCTGAGAATTTATAGCACGACTTTTAATGCTCCTTGGTTGGGGTCTGAGCAGATTATTTGTTGCAATTGCAAACGTAATAAAATGGTGGTCCGATAATCCAGGATTATGAGGAAAAACATTAAGATCCACAACATTTATTCCATGGGACAAAACTAGGTCCAGAGTATGACTGTGGCAGTGAGTAGGTCCAGAGACATGTTGGACAAAACCCACTGAGTCGATGATGGCTCCGAAAGCCTTTTGGAGTGGGTCTGTGGACTTTTCCATGTGAATGTTAAAGTCACCAAAAATTTGAATATTATCTGCTATGACTACAAGATCCGATAGGAATTCAGGGAACTCAGTGAGGAACACTGCATATGGCCCAGGAGGCCTGTAAACAGTAGCAATAAAAAGTGATTGAGTAGGCTGCATAGATTTCATGACTAGAAGCTCAAAAGACGAAAACGTCATTGTTTTTTTTGGTGTAAATTTAAATTTGCTATCATAAATGTTAGCAACACCTCCGCCTTTGCCGGATGCACGGGTGGGTATGGTCACTAGTGTAACCAGGGGGTGAGGCCTCATTTAACACAGTAAATTCATCAGGCTTAAGCCATGTTTCAGTCAGGCCAATCACATCAAGATTATGATCAGTGATTAGTTCATTGACTATAACTGCCTTGGAAGTGAGGGATCTAACATTAAGTAACCCAATTTTGAGATGTGAGGTATCACAATCTCTTTCAATAATGGCAGGAATGGAGGAGGTCTTTATACTAGTGAGATTGCTAAAGCGAACACCGCCATCTTTAATTTTGCCCAACCTAGATCGAGGCACAGACACGGTCTCAATGGGGAAAGCTGAGCTGACTACACTGACTGTGCTAGTGGCAGACTCCACTAAGCTGACAGGCTGGCTAACAGCCTGCTGCCTGGCCTGCACCCTATTTCATTGTGGAGCTAGAGGAGTTAGAGCCCTGTCTATGTCCGTAGATAAGATGAGAGCACCCCTCCAGCTAGGATGGAGTCCGTCACTCCTCAACAGGCCAGGCTTGGTCCTGTTTGTGGGTGAGTCCCAGAAAGAGGGCCAATTATCTACAAATTCTATCTTTTGGGAGGGGCAGAACACAGTTTTCAACCAGCGATTGAGTTGTGAGACTCTGCTGTAGAGCTCATCACTCCCCCTAACTGGGAGGGGGCCAGAGACTCTGCTGTAGAGCTCATCACTCCCCTTAACTGGGAGGAGGCCAGAGACTCTCTGCTGTAGAGCTCATCACTCCCCCTAACTGGGAGGGGGCCAGAGACAATTAATCGATGCCGACACATCTTTCTAGCTGATTTACACGCTGAAGCTATGTTGCGCTTGGTGACCTCTGACTGTTTCATCCTAACATCGTTGGTGCCGACGTGGATAACAATATCTCTATACTCTCTACACTCGCCAGTTTTAGCTTTAGCCAGCACCGTCTTCAGATTAGCCTTAACGTCGGTAGCCCTGCCCCCTGGTAAACAGTGTATGATCGCTGGATGATTCGTTTTAAGTCTAATACTGCGGGTAATGGAGTCGCCAATGACTAGGGTTTTCAATTTGTCAGAGCTAATGGTGAGAGGCTTCGGTGTCTCAGACCCCATAACAGGAGGAGTAGAGACCAGAGAAGTTTCGGCCTCCGACTCCGACTCGCTTAATGGGGAGAACCGGTTGAAAGTTTCTGTCGGCTGAATAAGCGACACCGGTTGAGCATTCCTACAGTATTTCCCTCCAGAAGCCATGAGAAAGTTGTCCGGCTGCGGGGACCGTGCGAGGGGGTTTATACTAACGTTACTATCTGTACTTACTGGTGGCACAGACGCTGTTTCATCCTTTCCTACACTGAAATTACCCTTGCCTAACGATTGCGTCTGAAGCTGGGCTTGCAGCACAGCTATCCTTGCCGTAAAGCGATCGTTCTCCTGTATATTATAAGTACAACGACTGCAATTAGAAGGCATCATGTTAATGTTACTTAGCTTCGGCTGTTTGAAGTCCTGACGAACCATGTCCAGATAAAACCTCCGGGGTGAAAAAGTTGAGTGAGGGAAAAACAAAAAATATACGGTAATGAAAAGTAAAAACCGTGAGGTAGTCAGGTAACAAAGTAAGATCGGCAACAAAACGCACAGCAGCACGTAAACAAGTCTGCAAGTTGTGACCGGAAACACAAACGAATGAGTCGCCCAAGGGTGTTCAATTTATTTTACAGAGAGACATCATATTTTCCAGAGAGACATCAGAGATTATAACATACTCTGTTTCATGGAAACATGGCTCACTTGGAATATGTTGTCAGAGTCGGTAAAGCCACCCGGTTTCTTCATGCATCGAGCCGATAGAATCAAAGATCTCTCTGGTAAGAAGAAGTGGTGTATGCCTTATGGTTAACGACTCATGGTGTATCACAACAACATACAGGAACTTAAGTCCTTTGCCGTCCGCATTATCTTCCAAGAAAATTCTCTTCGAATATAATCACAGCCGTGTATACCCCCCCAAGCAGACACCTCGTCGGCCCTGAAAGAACTTCACTGGACTCTATGTAAACTGGAAACCATACATCCTGAGGCTGCATTTATTGTAGCCGGGGATTTTAACAAAGCTAACCTGAGAATGAGACCTCCTAAATTCTATCAGCATATCGAATGTGCAACACGGGCTGCTAGCATTCTGAATCATTGCTACTCTAACTTCCGCGATGCATACAAAGCCTTCCCCCACCTTGCAATCGGCAAATCTGACCATGACTTCATTTTGTTGCTCCCAGCCTATAGACAGAAACTAAAACAGGAAACGTCTGTGCTCAGGTCTGTCCAACACTGGTCTGACCAATCAGATTCCACGCTTCAGGATTGCTTCGATCACGTGGACTGGGATGTTCTGGACAGCCTCAGACAACAACATTGATGTATACGCCCTAACTCACTATTTGGGAGACAGAGATACTAATGTCCACCAACAAACTTCATTCTAGAGCTGAATATGTTTTGACGTTTAACTATTTTAGGTTTGATGATGAATATTACCTCCAAACGAATGGAACATCAATGGGCTCCACATTCGCTCCGAGCTATGCTAACCTTTATGTGGGTCTTTTTGAAGAACGTTTTGTTAATCATGAAAACGATAATCCATTTTTGACTAAAGTCCTGAAGTGGTATTGATATATCGAGGACATTTTTTGCATATGGGAAAGAACGGAAAAAGATCTGTCAGACTTTATGGCACTACTCAATGACATTGACCCCAATCTCAAATTCACTATTGAATGTGACACTCAACGTGTTCATTACCTCGATATGTGGATTGAGATATCAAATGGAACCCTGTTTACAACTCTGTATAGAAAAGAAACGGACAGAAATACTCTATTACAGGGGGACAACTTCCACCCGAGCCATTAAAAAGAGGACTTCCTAGAAGCCAGTTTTTCAGACTGCGCCGTATATGCGACTCCACAGAGGATTATCTAGAAAAATCAGCGGAGATTCGCATTAGGTTTCTAAGAAGAGGCTATTCGCCACAATGTGTGGATGAAGCTCTTCATTTGGCATTGGGAAAAACACGAGATTAACTGCTACAAAAAAACCCCGCTAAAGCTAAAGAACAGTCCGTAATGTTCACCACCACATATACTTTGAACTCGCGAAAAGTGGGAGATGCGATCAAGAAACACTGGCATATTTTATCATCGGACCCAGCTTTGCCAGATGAATTAAAAATCACCACTTATTGTGTATAGGAGAGGTCGCAATTTACGCGATAAATTGGTTCATGCCAACTGCCAGCCACGAAAGAAAATCAGCCAGGCTCTTTTACACCCTCTACCGAATGGAAGCTATAAACGCAGAGGATGCGCACAGTGCAACAATATGATGAAGTGTGAATATTTCTGCCACCCCCACATACAGGAAAACGGTTCCAAATGAATGATATCATTACGTGTTCCACCACCCATGTTATTTACATTATTACATGTCCATGTGGGCTCTGCTATGTAGGTAAAACCTCTCGTTCTCTAAAACAGAGAATCAGTGAACATAAAAGTTCAATCAGGAGAAACGACAGGGATTATCCAGTCGCAGTACATTTTAATGACCTAAAACATGACATTTCTACCTTTAGATTTTGTGACATAGAGAAAGTTAAGATATCAGACAGGGGAGGTGATATTAATAATACTCTGAGTAAAAGAGAATGTTTTGGGAATTTCACCCTCCAGACATTATTTCCTAAAGGACTTAATGATGAAATGCCTATGTATGTTATGTATGTTATGTTGTAAATTTGAACATGAATTATGCCCCTATTTCAGATTACTCTGATGTTTTTCTCACGCTGCACCCAATGATTTATGAAAACTTACTCGGTAGGTCCATGTCCTCATTGTAGTTTTACAGACGTGTTTAATACGTCTTATGTACACACTTTATTTGAATATTTATGAAATGCATATTGTTATGTTTGGTAGCACTTATTTGTTTTTCCTTCGCCTCCAACCCCTTTCGATGCGTGGAACGGATGTGGGTGGGGCTAGGTCTACATAGGGTGCTCATTTTTTTTACATCACAAAAGCTCTGATGAAGACCGTGAGGCCGATACGTACAGCTTAAAGATTAGAATAATATTGAAGACATCAAAACTATGAAATAATCTTGTAGTGACCAAAAAAGTGTTAAACAAATCAAACATATTTTATATTTGAGATTCTTCAAATAGCCACCCTTTGCCTTGATGACAGCTTTGCACACTCTTGGCATTCTCTCAACCAGCTACACCTGGAATGCTTTTCCAACAGTCTTGAAGGAGTTCCCACATATGCTTAGCACTTGTTAGCTGCTTTTCCTTCACTCTGCGGTTCGACTCATCCCAAACCATCTCAATTTGGTTGAGGTCGGGGGATTGTGGAGGCCAGGTCATCTGATGCAGCACTTCATCACTCTCCTCCTTGTTCAAATAGCCCTTACACAGCCTGGAGGTGTGTTGGGTCATTGTCCTGTTGAAAACAAATAATAGTCCCACTAAGCCCAAACCTGATGGGATGGCGTGTCGCTGCTGAATGCCGTGGTAGCCATGCTGGTAAAGTGTGCCTTGAATTCTAAATACATCACAGACAGTGTCACCAGCAAAGCACCATAACACCTCCTCCTCCATGCCTTACGGTGGGAAATACACATGAGGAGATCATCTGTTCACCCACACCGTGTCACACAAAGACACGGCGGTTGGAACCAAAAATCTCAAATTTGGAAACATTTCCCCCGGTCTAATGACAATTGCTCATGTTTCTTGGCCCAAGCAAGTCTCTTCTTTTTATTGGTGTCCTTTAAGAGTGGTTTCTTTGCAGCAATTCGACCACGAAGGCCTGATTCACGCCGTATTCTCTGAACAGTTGATGTTGAGATGTGTCTGTTACTTGAACAATGTGAAGCATTTACAATGGCTTGCGAAAGTATTCACCCCCTTGGCATTTTTCCTATTTTGTTGCCTTACAACCTGGAATTAAAATGGATTTTTGGGGGGTTTGTATCATTTGATTTACACAAAATGCCTACCAATTTTAAGATGTAAAATATGTTTTGTGAAACAAACAAGAAATAATACAAAAAAACTGAAAACAGAAGAAAAAAAAACATAACCACCCCAAAGTCAATAAAAGAGACTGTTCTTCTCTGAGTCACAGAGGCGCTCTGCACTGCCAAAGCTGACTCTCTCTCCTCTGTTCTCATCCTCCTAGATCTATCCACTGCCTTTGAAAACTGGGAACCATCAGACATCCTCTCCACCCATTCATTTCTATGTGAAGTCTCAACAGCGCATTCAACATTTACATTTTAGTCATTTAGCAGACACTCTTATTCAGAGCGACTTACAGTAGTGAATGCATACATTTCATTTCATGCATTTTTTATTTAATTTTTTTACATTTGTACTGGCCCCCCATGGGAATCAAACCCACAACCCTGGTGTTGCACACACCATGCTCTACCAACTGAGCCACAGGGAAGCCAAATGAAGTCTGTTAAAGTGATACTCCAGAACTTTTGTACAATTTCAGCCAGTAGTTTTGAAAGTGGTGCTCACAAGCCAAAACGAGCCCCCGCTTTTTGTGTACTATGTCATCCATTTCATATAGTGTAGTTTAGAAGCATTTCGCTACACTCGCAATAACATCTGCTAACCATGTGTATGTGACCAATAACATTTGATTTGATGTATTTTGTTGTTGTTGTGCAATTCATATGATATGTTACGAATCCAATTAGTACCATATATATGAATTTGTTGTGCTAAAAATCCTCTTTGGGCTAGGTGTGCCGCTAGCGACCCACCTTGACAACATCCGGTGAAATTGCAGAGCGCGACGTTCAAAATACAAAATTCGTAATATTAAACATTCATGATAATACAAGTGTCTTACATCGTTCCAGGTCCCAGCTACATAAGAAATTGTCGTTTTGTTCGATAAAGTCCTTGTTTATATCCCAAAAAAGTCAGTTTAGTTGGCGTGCTTGATTCAGTAATCCACCGGTTTCCCTCCTTCAAAATGCATTCAAATGAATCCCAAAAGTTACAAATAAAGTTCATCCAAACAAGTCAAACAACGTTTCTAATCAATCCTCAGGTACCCTAATATGTAAATAAAAGATAAAATTTAAGACAGAGAATAGTATGTTCCTTACCGGAGATAAATAACGAAGTGTGCGCCCTCATCCACGCGGGCCACAACACTACAGCCAAAATGGGAGCCACCTAGAAAACCTACAAATTCTAGCTCATCTTTCAAAAAACAAGCCTGAAACTCTTTCTAAAGACTGTTGACATCTACTGGAAGCCCTAGGAACTGCAATCTGGGAGGTATTCCATTGATTTTCCCATAGACAGCCATTTCAATGAGTGGTGAACTCAAAAAAACTATTTTCCGGATGGATTCTCCTCGAGTTTTTGCCTGCCATATCAGTTTTGTTATACTCACAGACATTATTCTAACAGTTTTAGAAACTTTAGAGTGTTTTCTATCCAATACTACCAATTATATGCATATCCTAGCTTCTGGGACTGAGTAACAGGCAGTTTACTTTGGGCACCTCAGTCATCCAAACTTCCGAATACTGCCCCCTATCCCTAAGAAGTTTTAAGATCCCAGACTCTATCTTTAAGATGGCGTCTCATGGAGACATAGCATGCCCGTTTGAGCTACTCCATGAAGTGATGTTGCAGGCTAGCTCAGTGCTGCCACCTCTCATTGAGTGACTCAAGTTGAAGGCCGACCAGGGTACTGCAGGCTGCCATTAGCAACAAATGTATACTTCTTTGTGCGATTTTCAAATAATTGGTTGAAGGACATACAGTACATCTGGGGCCTCATTTATAAAACGGACTTATGATCAATTTATCTTAAGTATGATTTACGCAGAAAATCACATAAGTAGGTATTTATAAAACCTTACTTTGACGTGGAAATTATTTTATCTCTATGCAAAGTCTAGACTTGATGTAAGGGATTTTCCTGCTGGTTATGTAGTGGTTTTGAAGTTTGGGACGCATATGCATCCAAGCCAGTGGTGAACTTTGCATTAGCTTTATGAACAATTTGTTAGAAATTATCAATTAAAGGTGTGAGGAATTCATTTCCAGACGCAAGGTGTTTTGAATTAATAACAGGATGTGATGTTCTATTAATAGTTAAATTAGAATAAGTAACCATGGCTGTTCTTATTGGAAGACATTGAAACCTGCTTTTAGAAAGGAGAGAGTTTTCAGAGACCGGAATTACTTGTATTACTTGTATCCATGAATCCGGAATTACTTGTATCCATGATTATCCATGGCTTATAAATCGCTATCCTCTCCCAATAAATGTTCTGTTAGATTTGGAGCGGATTTAGCCCCTAATCTGGAAAGGAAGACACGCTGTGATCATGCCATACCCGTATCTGTCCAAGTGCTGTTCACGCTGGGATTCCTCGCTACTGGGACATTCCAGAGGCAAATGAGTGACAGGTCGGGTATATCACAGCCGTCATTCAGAAGCATCCTGCCACAAGTGATCGAGGCGATTCTACGCGTGTTGTCCACGAGATACATTAGTTTCCCATTTACAGCCCACGAACAGGCGCGCATCAAAGCCCGAGTTTGTCCGCTCATTTAATTTCCCAGGGGTCATAGGTGCAGTTGACTGCACGCATATTGCCTTACGCTCACCGTCTGTAGATGAACATGTATATGTTAACAGGAAGAATTTCCATTCATTGAATGTTCAGATCATCTGCGATGCCCGTATGCAACTACTCAACGTATGCTGTAAGTGGCCAGGGTCTACGCACGACTCATTCATTCTGCGCCACAGCAGAGTAGGCCTGCGTCTAGAAGCTGGTGAGCGTGGAGGCGGTGGCTTCTCTGTGAGTTATTTTCTTCCAGTGTATAATAGCCTATTAACTGTGCAAAATAATGTAACACAATTACCCCATTAGGTGACCGGGCCTATCCACTGAAAACTCCCTATGCCCGAACAGCAGAGGAAATGCGGTGCAATTTGATGCAGGGCAGAACAAGGTCGGTTGTGGAGCGCACCATCAGACTGCTGAAGGGCAGGTGCCATCCATTTAAAGTTCATTTTAGATTTATAGATCACAGGTGCTTCGTAGGTTTTTTTATGCTCAGTATCTTTTATGAATCGAATGTAAGCACAACATCAGAAATGATCTAACGACTAAGTTCAAGTATAAATCTAAGAACATTTTTATGAGGTCCCTGGTGTCTTATTGGTACCAAGATTGTCTTCGAGACATTTTGTTTTTTATTTACACGAAGACTGACCATGAAGATTGCTGTTTTTCCATTCACTATGATCGGGGATCCTATTTCCTGTAAACAGTTCCAGTAGTGCCGCGGTTGGCCTTGAACTTCGTGGCTTCAATGAGCAGGGTCAGTCGCTCTCCGTTGCCTCACATTCATAACATGAAAACATCCTGCTTATTATGCTAGACAAACAGACAGTTCTGTCCTGAGTGGACTTGGCTACGGTAGTCGATAGAATCAATACTAACATCCATCTACTATTGTATGAAGATGAGGAGAAGAGACAGTGAGTAAGATCCTTTATTAACACAGGGACAAGGGTCATGAGGCGGAGAGACAGGGAGATCCTTTATTAACACAGGGACAAGGGTCATGAGGAGGAGAGACAGGGACAAGGGTCATGAGGCGGAGAGACAGTGAGATCCTTTATTGACACAGGGACAAGGGTCATAAGGAGGAGAGACAGGGACAAGGGTCATGAGGCGGAGAGACAGTGAGTAAGATCCTTTATTAACACAGGGACAAGGGTCATGAGGCGGAGAGACAGTAAGATCCTTTATTAACACAGGGACAAGGGTCATGAGGAGGAGAGACAGGGACAAGGGTCATGAGGCGGAGAGACAGTGAGTAAGATCCTTTATTAACACAGGGACAAGGGTCATGAGGAGGACAGGAGGTTATTATTTTCAATGAACACAAAACCCATTTCATAAGGTAGCTCTCACAACGATCTTTGACATCATTCTGTTACCTTCTTTAGCTTCCTACTTCACCTTCCTTTCTTCAGTGTCATGTCAGAACACAATGTATATTGTATAGTGTCATGTCAGCCTATACAAATCTGATTCTATGGACAAACTGGCCTCCAGAAGTAAGTTTTTTTTGTGTGTGTGTGCATGTGGGTACCATTGTGTGCTATGTATCCAGGCCTGATGCTGTGTGTCATTGTGTGTATCCAGGCCTGATGCAGTGTGCCAGACAGACAGAACCAGTTTCACGCTCGGCTCACATAAACACACTAGAGATACAGGACTATACAGAGACACAATGAGAAGGCGTCCCAATGGCTCCCCATTCCCTATACAGCGCACTACTTTTGACCAGGGCCCATGGGGAATAGGGTGCCATCTGAGATTCCTACACAGACTGCCTGCTGGGCCTTTACTTCCTCTGCTTCCTTAACAATCCAGCCTCCTCTAACCTCTGACCTCGGCTGTAATATGTTGTGGTTGTCTGACACTTCTACATGTCGGAAAGTTCCAGTCAGAGTTCACATTTTTGTCCAATGTATTTCTAAAGTGGAACCTACAGTAATGTCGTAGTAACAGCAGGTAAGAGAGTAACAGCTGAAAGCAGCAGACAGACAAGTCAACCATCTCCTGGTTGGACACAACAAATATCCTGACATATACAAACAGACGACAAACCAAGCAACAACAACAGCAGAGAATATCACTATGATCCTTCTGAAGGGTGAAACTCCCAGCTGTTTATCCCAGTGTTTATCCCAGTGTTTATCCCAGCTGTTTATCCCAGTGCTGACAGAGACAGATGGAGAGAAATCCATGATTCTTTCCAGGTTCATCATTTAGATTCAACACATCAGTATAGACATGGTGCACTGAGAGCTTCTGGTTTCAACATGACAGCAGAAGAATACACACCAAGACCTCTCCGCAACAAATCTTTATCTCCTGTTCTCTGTTTACCATCATGCACTGGGGTAAAGAGCTTTGGAGATCGCCCTGTCATCCTTCAGCCTATTATAACTATTCCTCCCATTCCAACTCCATCCCTTCATCCCCATCTACTCTTTCTTCTTCTCTTCCTCTGGGATGTAGACGGACACAGTGAACTCTCCGGCCTCGGTTCCATACTTGTTCTTCACCAGGAGTGCGTACTTCCCTGAGTCGGTCGTGGTTACCGCCGCGATGGTGATGCTGGCGAACTTGCCGTGTTCAAACTTGAGGGCGTAGCGTTCGTCAGACACGAGCTCTCTGTCGTTCTTCATCCAGGTGACCTCGGGTGCAGGGTCACCCCACACGTTGCCTGTCAGGTTCAGAGACTGGAGAAGTGGGGAGGCATGATGTCAGCACAGTATTATACACTGTTCCCTAACAAACATGCGTATTCACATACAGACACGGAGGGAGAGGAGAGATGTGGGAAGTGAGAGCGAGCGTGAGAGACAGAGAGAGATAGTGAGCGTGAGAGACAGAGAGAGATAGTGAGCGTGAGAGACAAAGAGAGATAGTGAGCGTGAGAGAAAGAGGGAGAGAGAGATGTGGGAAGTGAGAGTGAGCGACAGAGAGAGATAGTGAGCGTGAGAGACAGAGAGAGATAGTGAGCGTGAGACACAGAGGGAGAGAGAGATGTGGGATGTGAGAGCGAGCGTGAAAGACAGAGAGAGATAGTGAGCGTGAGAGACAGAGAGAGATAGTGAGCGTGAGAGACAGAGGGAGAGAGATGTGGGAAGTGAGAGCGCTAGAGAGAGACTTGCTTTGGAAATGTAAACACATGTTTCCCATGCCAATAAAGCCCTTTGAATTGAGAGAGGGGGAGAGAGATCCTAGTTACCTTGCCCTCCTGGATAGTGACCACATCTGGCAGCCCTCCCACAACGCGGGCACGGTCTGCAATACAGGATGATCAATGTTAACACGCAAGGGCACACAGTGTGCCATTCAGAGCAGGAAGAGAGAAAATGTTTCAGAATATTGGAGAATATAAATAACCACTCACTTCTCTCTGCAATGGCAGCAGCCCTGAGGAAGACAGACAGACAGACAGACAGACAGACAGACAGAGGGTCAGGAATAACAACATCCACTGTGTCCATCTGTCTGGCAGAACAAGAGTTCCACACTTCATAATGAGAGAGCTAAAAGTCTGGTGTAGAGTTGGTGAACTTACTTCAGCCTCTGGAACTCTACGAAGGCTTCCTCCCAGGCTGCAATGACAAACAACTCATTAGTGACCAGCTGCTAAACAGCCCTAAACCCAGCATTCAGCCTTCAGATGAAAGAAACAGCAAGCTAATGTCAGCTTGGGAGACAGTTATCATATCCTGGGCTGAAACAATGGCATTCAGAGCAGTCTGTTTACAGGAGTCTGCTGGATTCATTACTCCTGGGGTTGATTACAACTTCCGGACTTGTCTCTGTGCTGTTTGTTGCTACTTGGCTACCTGCCAAACTTTTTTGGTTTTTACTTTTAAGTCTTTACTGAAGATCCATCTCTTCAGTAGGTCCTATGATTGAGTGTAGTCTGACCCAGTGTTGTGAAGGTGAACGGCAAGGCACTGGAGCAACGAACCGCCCTTGCCGTCTCTGCCTGTCCGGTTCCCCTCTCTCCACTGGGAGTCTCTGCCTCTGACCCTATTACAGGGGCTGAGTCACTGGCTTCCTAGTACTCTTCCATGCTGTCCCTAGGAGGGGTGCGTCACTTGAGTGGGTTGAGTCAGACGTGATCTTCCTGTCCGGTTTTGCACCCCGTCTGGCTCATGCGGTGGAGGAGATCTTCGTGGGCTGTACTGGGGCCACAGTGTCTTCTGATCCCTCCTGTCTCAGCCTCCAGTATTTATGCTGCAGTAGTTTATGTGCCGGGGGGCTAGGGTCAGTCTGTTACATCTGGAGTATTCTCTTGTCTTATCCGGTGTCCTGTGTGAATTTAAATATGCTCTCTCTAATTCTCTCTTTCTCTCTTTCTTTCTTTCTCTCGGAGGACCTGAGCCCTAGGACCATGCCTCGGGACTACCTGGCATGATGACTCCTTGCTGTCCCCAGTTCACCTGGCCATGCTGCTGCTCCAGTTTCAACTGTTCTGCCTGCGGCTACGGAACCCTGACCTGTTCACCGGACGTGCTTGTTGCACCCTCGACAACTACAATGATTATTATTATTTGACCATGCTGGTCATTTATGAACATTTTAACATCTTGACCATGTTCTGTTATAATATCCACCCGGCACAGCCAGAAGAGGACTGGCCACCCCTCATAGCCTGGTTCCTCTCTAGGTTTCTTCCTAGGATTTGGCCTCTCTAGGGAGTTTTTCCTAGGGAGTTTTTCCTAGCCACCGTGCTTCTTTCACATGCATTGCTTGCTGTTTGGGGTTTTAGGCTGGGTTTCTGTACAGCACTTTGAGATTTCAGCTGATATACGAAGGGCTATATAAAAAAATTTGATTTGATTTTGATTTGATTACTTAGCCTTGTCTCAGGGTAGTCAGTTGGTGGTCTGTTGATATCCCTCTAGTGGTGTGGGGTCTATACTCAGCCTGGTCTGTTGATATCCCTCTAGTGGTGTGGGGTCTATACTCAGCCTGGTCTGTTGATATCCCTCTAGTGGTGTGGGGTCTATACTTAGCCTGGTCTGTTGATATCCCTCTAGTGGTGTGGGGTCTATACTCAGCCTGGTCTGTTGATATCCCTCTAGTGGTGTGGGGGCTGTGCTTTGGCTAAGTGGGTGGGGTCATATCCTACCTGGTTGGCCCTTTCCAGGGTTATTGTCAGACGGGGCCATAGTGTCCCCCAACCCCTCCTGTCTCAGCCTCCAGTATCTATGCTGCAGTAGTCTATGTGCCAGGGGGCTAGGGTCAGTCTGTTATATCTGGAGTAATTCTCCTGTCTTATCTGGTGTCCTGTGTGAATTTAAGTATGTTCCTTCTAATTCTCTCCCTCTCTCGCTCCCCTCCCGGAGGACCTGAGCCCTAAGATCATGCCTCAGGACTACCTGGCCTGGCTGTCCCCAGTCCACCTGGTCGTACTGGTGCTCCAGTTTCAACTGTTCTGCCTACGGCTAGGGAACCCTGACCTGTTCACTGGACATGCTACCTTGTCCCGGACCTGTTGTTTTCGGCACTCTTTCTCTACTGCATCTGCTGTCTCGACCTCTGAATGCTCGGCTATGAAAGGCCAACTGACATTTACTCCTGAGGTACTGACCTGTTGCACCATCTACAACCACTGTGATTATTATTTGACCCTGCTGGTTATTTATGAACATTTGAACATCTTGAAGAACAATCTGGCCTTAAATGGCCGTGTACTCTTATAATTTCCACCTGGCATAGCCAGAAGAGGACTGGCCACCCCTCGGAGCTTGGTTCCTCTCTAGGTTTCTTCCTAGGTTCCCACCGTGCTTCTACATCTGCATTGCTTGCTGTTTTCGGCTGGGTTTCTGTACAGCACTTTGAGACATCTGATGTTGTAAAAAGGGCCTTATAAATACATTTGATTTCTATGAAACCAGCGAACCACACCAATAATATGGCTTGAGCTCTTCAGACGAGGCCTTCATTCCTGGAATAAATAAGTGTACCAATACATCATCAGGGATTCAAAACGTGGGGCAAGACGCATCATAAATGTTGACCCCCTTTCCTTTTCATTGGTCTGAAAACCAACCATTTCTGTTCCTGGGACAGAGCAACAATGCATCACAACCAAAAGTGAGAAAATAACTATTGTTTAACTGTGCAACCATTGAAAATAAAGCACCGACTAGCATGCACACTATGTGGACCGATTAGTTATAACCAACTTATTAATGATTTATAACACATTTACAAATGATTAAATAACCGTTAATAATGTAATTACAAACCCTTTATAAAACTCTTTACAAACCCTTTACAAACCCTTTATAAAACCCTTTATAAAACCCTTTACAAATGGAACCTTATTGTAAAGCGTTAAGGCTAAATCTTCTCTCCACCCCCACTGTAAAATGTGTAGAATGGCAGGAAATTACCTCTAAATTAACTTTTTCTCTCCGCTGTCAAGAGAGGGGTCGCTAAAATGTTTTGCTGGCTAAATTGGCGGGGCCACCCAACAAAATTTTACTTGACTGCATATGTGGGTATGGATGTGGGTATGATGTGGGTTTGGATGAAGGTATGGATGTGTGTTTGGATGTGGGTTTAGATGTGGGTTTAGATGTGGGTTTAGATGTGGGTTTAGATGTGGGTATGGATGTGGGTTTAGATGTGGGTATGGATGAAGGTATGGATGTGGGTTTGGATGTGGGTTTAGATGTGGGTTTAGATGTGGGTATGGATGTGGGTTTAGATGTGGGTTTAGATGTGGGTACGGATGTGGGTACGGATGTGGGTATGGATGTGGGTATGGATGTGGGTTTAGATGTGGGTTTGGATGTGGGTTTAGATGTGGGTTTGGATGTGGGTTTAGATGTGGGTTTAGATGTGGGTTTAGATGTGTGTTTAGATGTGGGTATGATGTGGGTTTAGATGTGGGTATGATGTGGGTACGGATGTGGGTTTAGATGTGGGTTTAGATGTGGGTTTAGATGTGGGTATGGATGTGGGTTTGGATGTGGGTTTAGATGTGGGTATGGATGTGGGTTTAGATGTGGGTATGATGTGGGTACGGATGTGGGTACGGATGTGGGTACAGATGTGGGTTTGGATGTGGGTTTAGATGTGGGTATGATGTGGGTATGATGTGGGTATGGATGAAGGTATGGATGTGGGTTAGATGTGGGTTTAGATGTGGGTATGATGTGGGTTTAGATGTGGGTATAGATGTGGGTTTAGATGTGGGTTTAGATGTGGGTTTAGATGTGGGTATGGATGTGGGTATGGATGTGGGTTTAGATGTGGGTTTAGATGTGGGTTTAGATGTGGGTTTAGATGTGGGTATGGATGTGGGTACAGATGTGGGTACGGATGTGGGTACGGATGTGGGTACGGATGTGGGCACGGATGTGGGTACAGATGTGGGTACAGATGTGGGTATGGATGTGGGTATGGATGTGGGTTTAGATGTGGGTATGGATGAAGGTTTGGATGTGGGTTTAGATGTGGGTTTAGATGTGGGTACGGATGTGGGATTAGATGTGGGTTTAGATGTGGGTATGGATGAAGGTTTGGATGAAAGCATGGATGTGGGTACGGATGTGGGTATGGATGTGGGTTTAGATGTGGGTTTAGATGTGGGTATGATGTGGGTACGGATGTGGGTACGGATGTGGGTACGGATGTGGGTACAGATGTGGGTTTAGATATGGGTACAGATGTGGGTTTAGATGTGGGTACAGATGTGGGTTGGATGTGGGTTTAGGTGTGGGTTTAGATGTGGGTATGATGTGGGTACGGATGTGGGTATGGATGTGTGTTTAGATGTGGGTTTAGATATGGGTATGATGTGGGTACGGATGTGGGTTGGATGTGGGTATGATGTGGGTACAGATGTGGGTTTAGGTGTGGGTTTAGATGTGGGTTTAGATGTGGGTATGATGTGGGTACAGATGTGGGTTGGATGTGGGTTTAGGTGTGGGTTTAGATGTGGGTTTAGATGTGGGTATGATGTGGGTACAGATGTGGGTACGGATGTGGGTTTAGATGTGGGTATGATGTGGGTACGGATGTGGGTTTAGATGTGGGTATGATGTGGATACGGATGTGGGTTTAGATGTGGGTATGGATGAAGGTATGGATGTGGGTACACAGAATCGTGAGCCATTGCGGCCCCTCATGATGAGTTCCTATGGCCCCCACCACCATTAAAGTTGCCCGCACTAGATACTTGAAAAGGTTGCCAGGTCAGACACAGCAGACTGGGGATGATGAAACCTCACTCCTCAATCAATTTGTTTCCGTGCATTTCTGTGTGTGTGTGTGTGTGTGTGTGTGTGTGTGTGTGTGTGTGTGTGTGTGTGTGTGTGTGTGTGTGTGTGTGTGTTTCTGTGGGTGGGTGGGTGGGTGTTTCGGTGGGTGGGTGTTTCTGTGGGTGGGTTGGTGTTTCTGTGTGTGTGTGTGTGTGTGTGTGTGTGTGTGTGTGTGTGTGTGTGTGTGTGTGTGTGTGTGTGTGTGTGTGTCGGTTTCTCACCTTGTCCAGACAGGTCACAGAACCTCTTAACCCCGTCCTTGCCGTCACAGATATTTATTGTGTATTTGCCCTTATCTTTCTCTGTGGGCTCATTCACCTTCAGCCACAGCTGCTCCCCGGTCACTCCACACTGGACTCTGTCAGAGTGGGAGATCTTTGCTTCCCTGCAGACAGACACACAGACAGACACACAGATACACACACTGAGTCAACATGAGCACTCTATACATCCATAGATTTGTAGACATTGAGGATTCACTGGAACAGAGACATGAAGGTAGATATGGATATGGAGGATTCACTGGAACAGAGACATGAGGAAGGTAGAAATGGAGGTATCACTGAAACAGAGACATGAGGAAGGTAGACATGAAGGATTCACTGGAACAGAGACATGAGGAAGGTAGATATGGAGGTATCACTGGAACAGAGACATGAGGGTAGATAGCAACACATCTGCAACACTGATCCTCAACACTGGAGCTCCCCAGTGGTGCGTGCTCAGTCCCCTCCTGTACTCCCTGTTCACCCACGACTGCATGGCCAGGCACGACTCCAACACCGTCATTAAGTTTGCAGACGACACATCAGTGGTAGGCCTGATCACAGACAAAGATGAGACAGCCTATATGGAGGAGGTCAGAGACCTGACCGTGTGGTGCCAGAATAACAACCTATCCCTCAATGTAGCCAAGACTAAGGAGATGATTGTGTACTACAGGAATAGGAGAACAGAGCACACCCCTATTCTCATCGACGGGGCTGTAGTGGAGCAGGTTGAGAGCTTCAAGTTCCTCGGTGTCCACATCAACAACAAACTAGAATGGTCCAAACACACCAAGACAGTCGTGAAGAGGGCACGACAAAGCCTATTCCCCCTCAGGAGACTAAAACGATTTGGCATGGGTCCTGAGATCCTCAAAAGGTTCTACAGCTGCAGTATCGAGAGCATCCTGACTGGTTGCATCATCGCCTGGTATGGCAACTGCTCGGCCTCCGACCACAAGGCACTACAGAGGGTAGTGCGTATGGCCCAGTACATCACTGGGGCTAAGCTGCCTGCCATCCAGGACCTCTACACCAGGCGGTGTCAGAGGAAGGCCCTAAAAATTGCCAAAGAGACCAGCCACCCCAGTCATAGACCGTTCTCTCTACTACCGCATGGCAAGCGGTACCGGAGTGTCAAGTCTAGGACAAAAAGGCTTCTCAGTTTTTACCCCCAAGCCATAAGACTCCTGAACAGGTACGTAATCAAATGGCTATCTGGACTATTTGCATTGTGTGCCCCCCCCAAACCCTATTTTTACGCTGCTGCTACTCTCTGTTTATCATATATGCATAGTCACTTTAACTATACATTAATGTACATACTACCTCATATGGCCCGACCAACCAGTGCTCCCGCACATTGGCTAACTGGGCTATCTGCATTGTGTCCCACCACCCGCCAACCCCTCTTTTACGCTACTGCTACTCTCTGTTCATCATATATGCATAGTCACTTTAACCATATCTACATGTACATACTACCTCAATCAGCCTGACTAACCGGTGTCTGTATGTAGCCTCGCTACTTTTATAGCCTCTCTACTGTATATAGCCTGTCTTTTTACTGTTGTTTTATTTCTTTACTTACCTATTGTTCAACTAACACCTTTTTTGCACTGTTGGTTAGAGCCTGTAAGTAAGCATTTCACTGTAAGGTCTACAACTGTTGTATTCAGCATTTCACTGTAAGGTCTACTACACCTGTTGTATTCAGCATTTCACTGTGAGGTCTACTACACCTGTTGTATTCAGCATTTCACTGTAAGGTCTACTACACCTGTTGTATTCAGCATTTCACTGTAAGGTCTACTACACCTGTTGTATTCAGCATTTCACTGTAAGGTCTACTACACCTGTTGTATTCAGCATTTCACTGTAAGGTCTACTACACCTGTTGTATTCAGCATTTCACTGTAAGGTCTACTACACCTGTTGTATTCAGCATTTCACTGTAAGGTCTACTACACCAGTTGTATTCAGCATTTCACTGTAAGGTCTACTACACCTGTTGTATTCAGCATTTCACTGTGAGGTCTACCTACACCTGTTGTATTCAGCATTTCCCTGAAAGGTCTACACCTGTTGTATTCGGCGCACATGACAAATAAACTGATTTGATGAGGAAGGTAGATATGGAGGTACCACTGGAACAGAGACATGAAGCCACTAGGTAGTACAGTAGGGAGCTATGGAGCCACTAGGTAGTGGAGTAGGGAGCTATGGAGCCACTAGGTAGTACAGTAGGGAGCTATGGAGACACTAGGTAGTACAGTAGGGAGCTATGGAGCCACTAGGTAGTACAGTAGGGAGCTATGGAGCCACTAGGTAGTGGAGTAGGGAGCTATGGAGCCACTAGGTAGTGGAGTAGGGAGCTATGGAGCCACTAGGTAGTACAGTAGGGTTCTATGGAGCCACTAGGTAGTACAGTAGGGAGCTATGGAGCCACTAGGTAGTACAGTAGGGTTCTATGGAGCCACTAGGTAGTACAGTAGGGGGCTATGGAGCCACTAGGTAGTACAGTAGGGGGCTATGGAGACACTAGGTAGTGGAGTAGGGAGCCACTAGGTAGTGGAGTAGGGGGCTATGGAGACACTAGGTAGTACAGTAGGGAGCTATGGAGCCACTAGGTAGTGGAGTAGGGAGCCACTAGGTAGTACAGTAGGGGGCTATGGAGACACTAGGTAGTACAGTAGGGAGCTATGGAGCCACTAGGTAGTGGAGTAGGGAGCCACTAGGTAGTACAGTAGGGAGCTATGGAGACACTAGGTAGTACAGTAGGGGGCTATGGAGACACTAGGTAGTACAGTAGGGAGCTATGGAGCCACTAGGTAGTACAGTAGGGGGCTATGGAGACACTAGGTAGTACAGTAGGGAGCTATGGAGCCACTAGGTAGTGGAGTAGGGGGCTATGGAGACACTAGGTAGTACAGTAGGGAGCCACTAGGTAGTACAGTAGGGAGCTATGGAGCCACTAGGTAGTGGAGTAGGGAGCTATGGAGCCACTAGGTAGTGGAGTAGGGAGCTATGGAGCCACTAGGTAGTGGAGTAGGGAGCTATGGAGACACTAGGTAGTACAGTAGGGAGCTATGGAGCCACTAGGTAGTGGAGTAGGGGGCTATGGAGACACTAGGTAGTACAGTAGGGTGCTATGGAGACACTAGGTAGTACAGTAGGGAGCCACTAGGTAGTGGAGTAGGGAGCTATGGAGCCACTAGGTAGTGGAGTAGGGAGCTATGGAGACACTAGGTAGTACAGTAGGGAGCTATGGAGCCACTAGGTAGTGGAGTAGGGAGCCACTAGGTAGTGGAGTAGGGAGCTATGGAGACACTAGGTAGTACAGTAGGGAGCTATGGAGCCACTAGGTAGTGGAGTAGGGAGCTATGTAGACACTAGGTAGTGGAGTAGGGGGCTATGGAGACACTAGGTAGTGGAGTAGGGAGCTATGGAGCCACTAGGTAGTACAGTAGGGAGCTATGGAGACACTAGGTAGTACAGTAGGGAGCCACTAGGTAGTACAGTAGGGAGCTATGGAGCCACTAGGTAGTGGAGTAGGGAGCTATGGAGCCACTAGGTAGTACAGTAGGGGGCTATGGAGACACTAGGTAGTACAGTAGGGAGCTATGGAGCCACTAGGTAGTGGAGTAGGGGGCTATGGAGACACTAGGTAGTACAGTAGGGAGCTATGGAGCCACTAGGTAGTACAGTAGGGAGCTATGGAGCCACTAGGTAGTGGAGTAGGGAGCTATGGAGACACTAGGTAGTGGAATAGGGGGCTATGGAGCCACTAGGTAGTGGAGTAGGGAGCCACTAGGTAGTACAGTAGGGAGCTATGGAGCCACTAGGTAGTGGAGTAGGGGGCTATGGAGCCACTAGGTAGTGGAGTAGGGAGCTATGGAGCCACTAGGTAGTGGAGTAGGGAGCTATGGAGACACTAGGTAGTGGAATAGGGGGCCACTAGGTAGTACAGTAGGGAGCTATGGAGCCACTAGGTAGTACAGTAGGGAGCTATGGAGCCACTAGGTAGTACAGTAGGGAGCTATGGAGACACTAGGTAGTACAGTAGGGTTCTATGGAGACACTAGGTAGTGGAGTAGGGAGCCACTAGGTAGTGGAGTAGGGAGCTATGGAGACACTAGGTAGTGGAGTAGGGGGCTATGGAGCCACTAGGTAGTACAGTAGGGAGCCACTAGGTAGTGGAGTAGGGAGCTATGGAGACACTAGGTAGTGGAATAGGGAGCTATGGAGCCACTAGGTAGTGGAGTAGGGGGCTATGGAGACACTAGGTAGTACAGTAGGGAGCTATGGAGACACTAGGTAGTGGAGTAGGGAGCCACTAGGTAGTGGAGTAGGGGGCTATGGAGACACTAGGTAGTGCAGTAGGGAGCTATGGAGACACTAGGTAGTGGAATAGGGAGCCACTAGGTAGTGGAGTAGGGGGCTATGGAGACACTAGGTAGTACAGTAGGGAGCCACTAGGTAGTGGAGTAGGGAGCCACTAGGTAGTGGAGTAGGGGGCTATGGAGACACTAGGTAGTGCAGTAGGGAGCTATGGAGACACTAGGTAGTGGAGTAGGGAGCCACTAGGTAGTGGAGTAGGGAGCTATGGAGCCACTAGGTAGTGGAATAGGGAGCCACTAGGTAGTGGAGTAGGGGGCTATGGAGACACTAGGTAGTGGAGTAGGGGGCTATGGAGACACTAGGTAGTACAGTAGGGAGCCACTAGGTAGTACAGTAGGGAGCTATGGAGACACTAGGTAGTACAGTAGGGAGCTATGGAGCCACTAGGTAGTGGAGTAGGGAGCTATGGAGACACTAGGTAGTACAGTAGGGAGCTATGGAGACACTAGGTAGTGGAGTAGGGAGCCACTAGGTAGTGGAGTAGGGGGCTATGGAGACACTAGGTAGTGGAGTAGGGAGCTATGGAGCCACTAGGTAGTGGAGTAGGGAGCCACTAGGTAGTGGAGTAGGGAGCTATGGAGCCACTAGGTAGTGGAGTAGGGGGCTATGGAGCCACTAGGTAGTGGAGTAGGGAGCTATGGAGCCACTAGGTAGTACAGTAGGGAGCTATGGAGACACTAGGTAGTACAGTAGGGGGCTATGGAGACACTAGGTAGTACAGTAGGGAGCTATGGAGCCACTAGGTAGTGGAGTAGGGGGCTATGGAGCCACTAGGTAGTACAGTAGGGAGCTATGGAGACACTAGGTAGTACAGTAGGGAGCCACTAGGTAGTACAGTAGGGAGCTATGGAGCCACTAGGTAGTGGAGTAGGGAGCTATGGAGCCACTAGGTAGTACAGTAGGGAGCTATGGAGACACTAGGTAGTACAGTAGGGGGCTATGGAGCCACTAGGTAGTACAGTAGGGAGCTATGGAGCCACTAGGTAGTACAGTAGGGAGCTATGGAGCCACTAGGTAGTACAGTAGGGAGCTATGGAGACACTAGGTAGTACAGTAGGGAGCCACTAGGTAGTGGAGTAGGGGGCTATGTAGACACTAGGTAGTGGAGTAGGGGGCTATGGAGACACTAGGTAGTGCAGTAGGGAGCTATGGAGACACTAGGTAGTGCAGTAGGGAGCTATGGAGCCACTAGGTAGTGGAGTAGGGAGCTATGGAGCCACTAGGTAGTACAGTAGGGAGCCACTAGGTAGTGGAGTAGGGGGCTATGTAGACACTAGGTAGTGGAGTAGGGGGCTATGGAGACACTAGGTAGTGGAGTAGGGGGCTATGTAGACACTAGGTAGTACAGTAGGGAGCTATGGAGCCACTAGGTAGTGGAGTAGGGGGCTATGGAGCCACTAGGTAGTGGAGTAGGGAGCTATGGAGCCACTAGGTAGTGGAGTAGGGAGCTATGGAGACACTAGGTAGTGGAATAGGGGGCCACTAGGTAGTACAGTAGGGAGCTATGGAGCCACTAGGTAGTACAGTAGGGAGCTATGGAGCCACTAGGTAGTACAGTAGGGAGCTATGGAGACACTAGGTAGTACAGTAGGGTTCTATGGAGACACTAGGTAGTACAGTAGGGAGCTATGGAGACACTAGGTAGTGGAGTAGGGAGCTATGGAGACACTAGGTAGTACAGTAGGGAGCTATGGAGACACTAGGTAGTGGAGTAGGGAGCCACTAGGTAGTGGAGTAGGGAGCTATGGAGACACTAGGTAGTGGAGTAGGGGGCTATGGAGCCACTAGGTAGTACAGTAGGGAGCCACTAGGTAGTGGAGTAGGGAGCTATGGAGACACTAGGTAGTGGAATAGGGAGCTATGGAGCCACTAGGTAGTGGAGTAGGGGGCTATGGAGACACTAGGTAGTACAGTAGGGAGCTATGGAGACACTAGGTAGTACAGTAGGGAGCTATGGAGACACTAGGTAGTGGAGTAGGGAGCCACTAGGTAGTGGAGTAGGGGGCTATGGAGACACTAGGTAGTGCAGTAGGGAGCTATGGAGACACTAGGTAGTGGAATAGGGAGCCACTAGGTAGTGGAGTAGGGGGCTATGGAGACACTAGGTAGTACAGTAGGGAGCCACTAGGTAGTGGAGTAGGGAGCCACTAGGTAGTGGAGTAGGGGGCTATGGAGACACTAGGTAGTGCAGTAGGGAGCTATGGAGACACTAGGTAGTGGAGTAGGGAGCCACTAGGTAGTGGAGTAGGGAGCTATGGAGCCACTAGGTAGTGGAATAGGGAGCCACTAGGTAGTGGAGTAGGGGGCTATGGAGACACTAGGTAGTGGAGTAGGGGGCTATGGAGACACTAGGTAGTACAGTAGGGAGCCACTAGGTAGTACAGTAGGGAGCTATGGAGACACTAGGTAGTACAGTAGGGAGCTATGGAGCCACTAGGTAGTGGAGTAGGGAGCTATGGAGACACTAGGTAGTACAGTAGGGAGCTATGGAGACACTAGGTAGTGGAGTAGGGAGCCACTAGGTAGTGGAGTAGGGGGCTATGGAGACACTAGGTAGTGGAGTAGGGAGCTATGGAGCCACTAGGTAGTGGAGTAGGGAGCCACTAGGTAGTGGAGTAGGGAGCTATGGAGCCACTAGGTAGTGGAGTAGGGGGCTATGGAGCCACTAGGTAGTGGAGTAGGGAGCTATGGAGCCACTAGGTAGTACAGTAGGGAGCTATGGAGACACTAGGTAGTACAGTAGGGGGCTATGGAGACACTAGGTAGTACAGTAGGGAGCTATGGAGCCACTAGGTAGTGGAGTAGGGGGCTATGGAGCCACTAGGTAGTACAGTAGGGAGCTATGGAGACACTAGGTAGTACAGTAGGGAGCCACTAGGTAGTACAGTAGGGAGCTATGGAGCCACTAGGTAGTGGAGTAGGGAGCTATGGAGCCACTAGGTAGTACAGTAGGGAGCTATGGAGACACTAGGTAGTACAGTAGGGGGCTATGGAGCCACTAGGTAGTACAGTAGGGAGCTATGGAGCCACTAGGTAGTACAGTAGGGAGCTATGGAGCCACTAGGTAGTACAGTAGGGAGCTATGGAGACACTAGGTAGTACAGTAGGGAGCCACTAGGTAGTGGAGTAGGGGGCTATGTAGACACTAGGTAGTGGAGTAGGGGGCTATGGAGACACTAGGTAGTGCAGTAGGGAGCTATGGAGACACTAGGTAGTGCAGTAGGGAGCTATGGAGCCACTAGGTAGTGGAGTAGGGAGCTATGGAGCCACTAGGTAGTACAGTAGGGAGCCACTAGGTAGTGGAGTAGGGGGCTATGTAGACACTAGGTAGTGGAGTAGGGGGCTATGGAGACACTAGGTAGTGGAGTAGGGGGCTATGTAGACACTAGGTAGTACAGTAGGGAGCTATGGAGACACTAGGTAGTACAGTAGGGAGCCACTAGGTAGTGGAGTAGGGTGCTTGGGAGCCACTAAGTAGTGCAGTGATAGTATTTTACAGCCTGCCCACTTCCAGCTCCTCCATGTTGTAGGGTTAGGGTAGGGAGACACTAGGTAGGACAGTAGGGGGCTATGGAGACACTCAGTGATAGTATTTTCCAGCTCCTCCATGTGGTAGGGTTAGGTATGGTATGTGGTAGGGTTAGGTATGGTATGTGGAGGGTTAGGTATGGTATGTGGTAGGGTGAGGGTAGGGAGACATTGGGTCCAGAGTCTTACTTGTGCTGCCAGCCGACTTGGAGTTCCTCCATGTGATGGGTGATCAAGGAGTAGAGGACGATACCATGTTCTGTACTCTTCACACTGATCTCAGTAGATGAGTTGGCTGGAGGAGACAACGCAGACAGGATAATAAACTTAATTGTTCATTATTCAATCATATTGTATACTTGAGCAATAAGGAACAAGAGTGTGTGGTATAAACTGGTTACCAATGTAATTAGAACAGTACAAATATTTTTGGGTCATACCCGTGGTATATGGTCTGATATACCACGGCCTTCAGCCAATCAGCATTAAGGGGTCGAACCACCCGGTTTATAGAACACAATGTTCCACATGCAGTGTATCTGTTTAATAACATGTAGATGATCAGACTCACCAATCACCCTGAACAGTTCGTTTAGCACCGTTTGGTAACCTGGAACAGATTACAGTCATTACTAGTAGTCAACCATAGTCACAGTAGTGGACAACGTTTTACCTTGGAGAGATACATAGGTGTTCTAGAACACAGTAGAGCCATGACAGAGGTATTCTAGAACACAGTAGAACACAGTGAAACCATGACAGAGGTGTTCTAGAACACAGTAGAACACAGTGAAACCATGACAGAGGTGTTCTAGAACACAGTAAAGCCATGGCAAAGGTGTTCTAGAACACAGTAGAGCCATGACAGAGGTGTTCTAAGACACAATGGAAACATGACAGAGGTGTTCTAGAACACAGTAGAACACAGTCAAACCATGACAGAGATGTTCTAGAACATAGTAGAACACAGTGAAACCATGACAGAGGTGTTCTAGAACACAGTAGAGCCATGACAGAGGTGTTCTAGAACACAGTGGTACCTAGCTCTCAAGCTCCAGGCGGCATTCTGCCTTCTCTCTATAGTTTCCAGCCATTAGTTTGCCCATGACTACCTCATGTGAACTACAATCCCGACTCTGTGTTTTAACGTTTAGAAATGTCAATAATCATCGCTTGCGATACTGCTTATGAAACATATGGCCCTCCAGCCACCCCAGTCATAGACTGTTCTCTCTGCTACCGCACGCCAAGCGGTACCAGAGCGCCAAGTCTAGGTCCAAAAGGCTTCTACCCCCAAGCCATAAGACTCCTGAACATCTAATCAAATGGCTACCCAGACTATTTGCATTGCCCCTCCCCCCCTTCTTTTATGCTGCCGCTACTCTCTGTTATTATCTATGCATAGTCACTTTAATAACTCTACCTACATGTATATATTACCTCTGACTCTGTACCGGTACCCCCTGTATATAGCCTCCACATTGACTCTGTACCGGTACCCCCTGTATATAGCCTCCACATTGACCCGGTACCGGTACCCCCTGTATATAGCCTCCACATTGACTCTGTACCCCTGTATATAGCCTCCACATTGACTTTGTACCGGTACCCCTGTATATAGCCTCCACATTGACTCTGTACCGGTACCTCTGTATATAGCCTCCACATTGACTCTGTACCGGTACCCCCTGTATATAGCCTCCACATTGACTCTGTACCGGTACCCCCTGTATATAGCCTCCACATTGACTGTACCAGTACCCCCTGTATATAGTCTCCCTATTGTTATTTTATTGCTGCTCTTGAATTATTTGTTACTTTTATTTCTTATTTTGGGGGGGTATTTTTCTTAAAACTGCATTGTTGGTTAAGGGCTTGTAAGTAAGCATTTTACTGTAAGGTCTACACCTGTTGTATTCGGCGCGTGTGACAAAAAACATTTGATTTTATGCATCTTTCATCAGTGAGAAAGAATCCTTCAAATAAATACAAAATACACTTACTGTAGCAGTTTTACACAGATCCATACAGCTATGGGTGACTCCATCCTAGAAACTACACTTCCACTATACTTCCAGGGTTACTCTTGCAAAGAGATCCATACAGCTATGGGTGTCTCCATCCTAGGAACTACACTTCCAGGGATACTCTTACACACAGATCCATACAGCTATGGTTGACTCCATCCTAGAAACTACACTTCCAGGGATACTCTTACACACATATCCATACAGCTATGGGTGACTCCATCCAAGGAACTACACTTCCAGGGATACTCTTACACACAGATCCATACAGCTATGGGTGACTCCATCCTAGGAACTACACTTCCAGGGATACTCTTAAACACAGATCCATACAGCTGTGGGTGACTCCATCCTAGAAACTACGCTTCTGCTATACTTCCAGGGTTACTCTCACACACAGATCCATACAGCTATGGGTGACTCCATCCTAGAAACTACACTTCCACTATACTAAAATTGAGCCGAGAGGGGGGTGACCTGGGCGGCTCTGAGGTACCGGAACGCATGAAAAAAAGCACCTCTATAATAGCATATTTATGCTTTATCCAACAATGTGGTCCGGAGGCTCCGTACAGAGGGTGTGATGCAGAGCCACCGGAGGCTTGTGGAGGCCAACTTGAGCTCTGTACTGCGATGCCTTGCGCCTCCCAAATTTTGTAACAATCCGGAGGGCTCAGTATAGTTCTGTATAGCCCCACATTTACATGATTGGTTGACAGTAGGTGGGGGCGGGAGGTCCTGTATAAACAAAAACTCACTTGCTTGACAACTTACTTCACAACAGAAGTGCAAGAAATATGAATGAATGCTCTGACTTCTGCAGATACCGCATCGCAGTAAATTCTGTACGGCCACTGTAGACGTCGGGTTGACCATGCAGAGCTTTAATAAAGAATGCATTATTTTGGCTTTTGCGTAGTGGAATAGAGCAGTAGAGAGTAGAGGCGCTTTCAGAAGTTGTACACGTGGAAAATGTTTCGTAGCCTAGGGACCGGGAAAAATGTGGCCTTTTATAAACTCATTTCATACAATTCTACATAATTTTACATGACTGAGTCTTTTTTAATACTGCACAAAAGATCGAAATGACAGGCTAATTTGACACTAACAAACTGAGATCAATAAAAACGACTTTGTCTTGAATTCACCAATAGCTTAGGCCTAGGTGTGTGGAGGAGAGACATATTGTACAATATGACCAGGAAATTGTAGTCCTAACAAAGCTTTCCAGTTTCACTGACTCACCCAATGATACACAGCTCACTCACCGGAAATGGCTGATGCGCTTCTGCCAAAAGCCTATATCTCTCTGGTTTTACTTTGTAAAACAATGCTGTTTGCTGAATGGGCCTATTTGGATAACATAGTTTGGTAGCCTACAGACAGATTAGTCTTCTCTTTTCAGAAGGAGCCATTTGCTTTCCAACTTGTGTTTTCCTGCGATTGTATTTGAAATATTGCAAATGTCCTGTTTTGGCTGCACGTTGTTCACTGATAAATTTGCCGCACTTTCCCGACTGTAGTCATGCCCTCTGATCGGGCTACACACAGCTAGGCTATTTAAAAATAAATGGAAAAAAGGAAAAAAGCTATTGATCCTCTCTGGCTAAATTACAGGCCTACTCCTGGTGTAGTAATCTGAATGATTTCATTTCAGTAACTCTAGTTATGTGAGATATTCAGTTGTGCTTCTCTCTCTCACCACAGCAATGGCCACACACTGGTCTATCTCTAGGCTACAGTGTTACACCACAGCAATGACCACACACTGGTCTGTCACTAGGCAACAGTGTTACACCACAGCAAGGGCCACACACTGGTCTGTCTCTAGGCTACAGTGTTGCACCACAGCAATGGCCACACACTGGTCTGTCTCTAGGCTACAGTGTTACACCACAGCAATGGCCACACACTGGTCTGTCTCTAGGCTACAGTGTTACACCACAGCAATGGCCACACACTGGTCTGTCTCTAGGCTATAGTGTTGCACAAAGCATAAACCTGGGCCGGCCCAACACCAATCAATTCTTAGAATATCAGGCATATTTTCACATTACGTTTTTTAGGGGGCAGGAGAATTACAGAAGAGGCAACTCGAATTAACACTGATCGCTTTTATTGGAATTTTTACATTGTAACATCATGTCAGGAGAGGTACCAGACCAGGGCAAATGAGTGCCGTACTGAAACAGTCCAAAACAGAGAAGAGCCAGATCCTGTTCCGGCAGGATCTGTCTCAAATGACGCACTGCCTAACCCTATCAAGTGTGTATCAGTTTAACCTTGATTTATTTATTTCTCTCATATGAAATATAAGGTCCTTATGCTTCCAAAAACCGTACCGCAAGCGACAAGTGTTAATGTTCAGATTGAGCTTCAGGGCTTTTAGCAAAACTCCCCCATACAGAAGATGATTCAAATAACCAACTCATCTTCAGGGTGATATTTAATCAGCTGTGTAGTGCTAGGGCAAAACCAAAGCACCCAGGGGGGGCCACAGGACTGAGTTTGGGAGACCCTGTTCTAGAAAACAGTAGAGCCATGAGAGAGGTGTTCTAGAACACAGTATATACATGACATAGGTTGTTCTAGAAAACAGTAGAGCCATGAGAGAGGTGTTCTAGAACACAGTAGAGCTGTGACAGAGGTGTTCTAGAACACAGTATATACGTGACATAGGTTGTTCTAGAACACAGTAGAGGTGTCTCAGTACCTGCTTCAGTCAGGTTGAACATGCTCTTGTCTTTTCCTCTGGCATCCTTTAGCTTCACCTCGTACACGCCTGCATCCTTCTTGGACAACTGGAACAGGGTTAGAGTCAGAGAGTAGGACCGTCAGAGACCTGGAAACACACTCAACCAGCCCTCATCAGTTACAGACGCAATCTGAGCCTCTGTCCCAAATCACACCCTATTCCCTATACAATCTCATAGTTCTGGCTAAAAGTAATGCCCAAATGTACACTACCTTTCAAAGTTTGGGGTCACTTAGAAATGTCCTTGTTTTTGAAAGAAAAGCAAATTTTGTCCATTAAAATAACATAAAATTGATCAGAAATACAGTCTAAACATTGTTAATGTTGTAAGTGACTATTGTAGCTGGAAACGGCAGATTTTTAATGGCTTTTCTAGGCTTTTTTTTTGCCTAGAAGGCCAGCATCCCGGAGTCACTCTTCACTGTTGACATTGAGACTGGTGTTTTGCGGGTACTATTTAATGAAGCTGCCAGTTGAGGACTTGAAGGCATCTGTTTCTCAAACTAGACACTCTAATGTACTTGTCCTCTTGCTCAGTTGTGCACCGGGGCCTCCTCTTTTAAATTCTGGTTAGAGCCAGTTTGCGCTGCTCTATGAAGGGAGTAGTACACAGCGTTGCACGAGATCTTCAGTTTCTTGGCAATTTCTCGCATGAAATAGCCTTAATTTCTCACAACAAGAACAGACTGACTGACAAGTTTCAGAAGAAAGGTCTTTGTTTCTGGCCATTTTGAGCCTGTAATCGAACCCACCAATTTGATGCTCCAGATACTCAACTAGTCTAAAGAAAGCTAGTTTTAATAAGAACAACAGTTTTCAGTTGTGCTAACATAATTGCAAAAGGGTTTTCTAATGATCAATTAGCCTTTTTAAAATGATAAACTTGGATTAGCTAACACAACGTGCCATTGGAACACAGGAGTGATGGTTGCTGATAATGGGCCTCTGTACGCCTATGTAGATATTCCATAAAAAATCTGCTGTTTCCAGCTACAATAGTCATTTACAACATTAACAATATCTACACTGTACTTCTGATCAATTTGATGTTATTTTAATGAACAAATGTGCTTTTCTTTCTAAAACAAGGACATTTCTAAGTGACCCCAAACTTTTGAATGGTAGTGTACATAGGGAATAGGGTGCCGTCTGGGATGTGGCCTGAGTTCTGCTGACATAGATAGCAGACAGAATGCAGATCACACAGAGAAACTTGTAGTCCCGAAAAGACAAAGCTTTTCTCCTGCCAAGATGCTGCGAGCTGATAGGTGAACAGACAGTGGCGTGACTTGTGGCTTTAAATAAAGTATCAGTCCAGACGTTGTGTCTTGGTGGTGCCTCCATGACGCCTGCTGTTGCAATTTTCTCCCCAGTCCTCAGATTCAGTGTCTGTTTTAACCGCAACCCACTGCGGATTACAAGATAAGCAGGTTAATGTAGCAGCCTATAGCTGCAGCTGTAGCGCCCTCTAGGGGAGTGGTGGTGGAGGTGTACCTCTCCTCTGACCCATGCTCTGGCACTGGCTCCACCCTTCTCTCACACACTGACATCTGAATGGCCATTGTTGCACTTTGAGACTCGGCATTCAATGTGACGATAAGACATTTCTTTGTACCTCCATTATTTTCCCTTAATTTGAACAGAATATCATGTCTAATGCCAATGCACTGGGACTGAATGCAGATCATGTTTTAACTATTTAAATTCAGCTCATGGAACTTCCATATATTTATGATATATGGGCATACATGTTGAAGAGAGTTTGATACATAAGTGAAACTACATCATAGACATTTGCTACGTTCACAAAGTGAACATATTCACTGTCAATAAGGTTTACAGCAAGGCTGTCCAACCCTCTTCCTGGAGATCTACTGTCCTGTAGGTTTTCAGTCCAGCCCTAATTTAGCACATCTGATTCAGCTAGTTAAGATCTTGTTGAGCAGCTAATTAGTACAATCAGATGTGCTAAATTAGGGTTGGACTGAAAACCCACAGGATGGTAGATCTCCAGGAAGAGGGTCGGGCTGATAACCTACAGGACAGTAGATCTCCAGGAAGAGGGTTGGACAGCCCTGGTTTAGTCATTAGTGTCATAATAAAATAGCTCTTTTTTTGGAAGCATCCCCAAACAGCACATGTTCACATCTAATATACTGAGAGTGACAACCATAGACATCAGTCCTATTATTCCAACTGTCTGCTGACTGACAGCGTACGAGTGTCTGGTATGACATGATATAAGCAAAATGTCATCATGTAAGAGTCTGTGTGTCAGGGAGGGACAGTATAGTAGGCTGTAAATGTAGGCCGTTAGCATACAGTAGTTATGGTAGGCGTCAGACTGATAGCATATTGTATAGCGTAGCATAGCTGGGTTAGAAGCAAATGCTCTTCAAAAGTTAACTGAACCCTTCACAACACCAGACCTGGGTTAAATACATAGCCTGTTGGATGGCAAATACTTGAGCTGTGATACATTTAGCTTGACCAGCATGCAGGGCAGGTGGAGCTTGCACATTAGTTCTAGGTCTATTATACGGACAAGCTACATCAGAGGCACCTTGAGTAGTTTGGAAGTAGAGGACATTATGTGACCCAGGTCTTCTCCACCGTCTGTCCACCCCCCCCCCCCCCCCCACTGCAACTTCCTGACCTTTCCAATGTTGAAGATCAGCACTACGTCCTTCATCTCGATCTTCTTGTAATCAGCATCATCCTCTTCAATCTCCATTCCGTCTTTGTACCATCTGATCTCTGTCTCTGGCCTGATGTTTCCTATCTACAGGGAGAGACACACAGAGGACACCGTCAGCTTAATGGACCCCCGATCTAAATAGCACAAATCCATCAGTTTAAGATAAAGATATCGGTCTTTTGCATGGGTTTGCATCTCAATCCACCGCATCCTCTGATGTCGGAGGAAAGTGGCAGAGCTACAGACCTACAGTGGTGTTCATCAGACTAGGAGACATCCCATCTGTGGTGAAAGGTTACAGAGCTACAGTGGTGTTCATCAGACTAGGAGCCATCCCATCTGTGGTGAAGGTAACAGAGCTACAGTGGTGTTCATCAGACTAGGAGCCATCCATCTGTAGTGAAAGGTTACAGAGCTACAGTGGTGTTCATCAGACTAAGAGACATCCCATCTGTGGTGAAAGGTTACAGAGCTACAGTGGTGTTCATCAGACTAGGAGACATCCCATCTGTGGTGAAAGGTTACAGAGCTACAGTGGTGTTCGTCAGACTAGGAGACATCCCGAAAATCGGTCTTCTCATGAAAACGTCTGTATGACCCCACCATCGAAAGCTGAGACTCTCACGAACATGTCGGTTGTTTTGTATTTGAATTTATTATGGATCCCTGTTAGTTCCTTGCCAAGGCAGCAGCTACTCTTCCTGGGTTTATTATGGATCCCCGTTAGTTCCTGTCAAGGCTGCAGCTACTCTTTCTGGAGTCCAGCAGAAATAAGGCAGTTATACATTTGAAAAACATTACAATACATTCATAATAGATTTCAATGCTGGGGATGATTAGGTGGCCATGATGGTATGAGGGCCAGAATTTAGCCAGGACACCAGGGTTAACACAGCTACTCTTACAATAAGTGCTATGGGATCTTTAGTGACCACAGTGTCAGGACACCGTTTAAGGGTTCTGTCTATAACAGTAGGGTTCTATCTGTGACGGTAAGGATCTATAATATAAACGTTTTATAGTGTAAGGTTTTTATCTTCTAACCAATCTGTTATAGATAGAACCCTAACATTATAGATAAAACCTTACCACAGTAAAACCTTTCTGTTATAGATCCTTACCGTCACAGATAGAACCTTACCACAGTAAAAACCTTTCTGTTATAGATCCTAACCGTCATAGATGGAACCTCACCGGCACAGATAGAACCTTACCGTCATCTATGATGGTAGGGTTCCATGACGGCTCAAGAAGATAGGGTTCTATCAATGACGGTATGGTTCTATGAAAGATCAAGACAAGGTTCTATCTATGATGTTAAGGTTCAATATATGACGTAGGGTTCTCTCTATGATGATAGGGTTCAATGATGGATCAAGACGGTAGGGTTGTATCTATGATGGTACAGTTCTATGTATGATGGTAAGGATCTATGCCTCTAGGGTTCTGTCTATGATGGTAAAATTCTATATGTGATGATATGGTTCTATGTATGCTGTTAGGGTTCTATCTGTGAAGGTAAGGTTCTATCAATGACAGTGTGGTTCTATGAAAGATCAAGACAAGGTGACGTTATATCTGTGACTAAGGTTTTGTCTATGACGGTAGGGTTCTATTTTTGATGGTAGGGTTCTATCTATTACTCTAGGGTCCTATCTATGATGGTAGGGTTCTGTCTATGATGATGGGTTCTATCTATGATGGTAAAGATCTTTTACTCTAGGGTTCTAGCTATGATGGTCAAATTCTATTTGTGATGTAGGGTTCTATGTATTATGTTAGGGTTCTGTCTGTGAAGGTAAGGTTCTATGAAAGCTCAAGACAAGGTGAAGTTATATCTGTGACTAAGGTTTTGTCTATGACGGTGGGGTTCTATCTGTGATGTTAAGGCTCTATTTTCGATGGTAGGGTTCTATCTATTACTCTAGGGTCCTATCTGACGGTAAGGTTCTATCTGTGATGGTAGGGTTCTATGTATTATGTTAGGGTTTTATCTGTGAAGGTAAGGTTCTATGAAAGATCAAGACAAGGTGAAGTTATATCTGTGACTAAGGTTTTCGTATGCACTGTAAAAGCTTAACGTCAAAGATAGAACATTTCTGTTATAGTAGAACCTTACATAATATATAGAACCTTACCGTCATTGAACCATTCTGTTGTAGATACAACTTTCCTTCATCGATAGAACCCTACCATCATAGATAGATCCTTACAGTAATATATAGAACAGTACCGTCATAGATAAAAACCTACTGCCATAGATAAACTTACCATTTTAGATAGAACCCTACTGTCATAGATAGAACCCTATCGTCTTAATCCATAATTGAATCCTTCAGTTATAGACAGTTCCCTACCGTCTTGATCCGTCATAGAACATTACCATCAAAGATAGATAGAAGCCTGACATCATAGATTAAACACTAACATCATATAACCTTTCTGTTAGATAGAACCCAACCATCTTGATCTTTCACAGAACCACACTGTCATAAATATAATCCTACCTTCTTGATCCATCACATAACCTTACCATCATAGATCAAGCCCTACCAGTAGAGTACTGTCATAGATAGAAACCTACCATCAAATATATAACCTTAATATTATAGATAGAACACTGCCATCATAGATTGAACCTTATTGTCATAGATAGAACAATAAGGACAATAAGGTTCAATCTATGATGGCAGGGTTATATCTATGATATTAAAGTTATATCTATGATATTAAAGTTATATCTTTGACAGTATGGTTCTCACATCATAAAAGCGTATTGTCATAACCCTTGAATGAGTAGGTGTGTCCAAATGTTTGACTGGTACTGTAGATAGAACCTCACCATCATAGACAGAACCATACAGTCATAGAAACATTCTGTTATAGATCCTTACCGTCATAGGAAACTATTTATAACAGAATGGTCTGTCGTCATAGACACAACTCTTCCTTGATCCATCATAGATAAAACCTTGCTGCTATAGACATAACCTTACTGCTATAGATATAACCTAACCGCTATAGATATAACCTAACCGCTATAGATATAACCTTACTGCTATAGATAAAACCTTACTGCTATAGATATAACCTAACCGCTATAGATATAACCTAACCATCATAGATATAACCTTACTGCTATAGATATAACCTAACTGCTATAGATATAACCTTACCGCTATAGATATAACCTTACCATCATAGATATAACCTTACTGCTATAGATATAACCTTACTGCTATAGATATAACCTAACCGCTATAGATATAACCTTACTGCTATAGATATAAACTTACTGCTATAGATATAACCTTACTGCTATAGATATAACCTTACTGCTATAGATATAACCTTACTGCTATAGATATAACCTTACTGCTATAGATATAACCTTACTGCTATAGATATAACCTTACCGCTATAGATATAACCTAACTGCTAAAGATATAACCTTACTGCTATATACATAACCTTACCGCTATAGATATAACATTACCATCATAGATATAACCTTACTGCTATAGATATAACCTAACCGCTATAGATATAACCTTACTGCTATAGATATAACCTTACTGCTATAGATATAACCTTACTGCTATAGATATAACCTTACTGCTATAGATATAACCTACTGCTATAGATATAACCTAACCGCTATAGATATAACCTTACTGCTATAGATATAACCTTACCATCATAGATATAACCTTACCGCTATAGATATAACATTACCATCATAGATAAAACCTAACCATCATAGATATAACATTACCATCATAGATAAAACCTAACCATCATAGATATAACCTTACTGCTATAGATAAAACCTTACCATCATAGATAAAACCTTACCGCTATAGATATAACCTTACTGCTATAGATATAACCTTACTGCTATAGATATAACCTAACTGCTATAGATATAACATTACTGCTATATATATAACCTTACTGCTATATATATAACCTTACTGCTATAGATATAACCTTACTGCTATAGATAAAACCTTACCATCATAGATATAACCTTACTGCTATAGATATAACCTTACCGCTATAGATATACCTTACTGCTATAGATATAACCTTACTGCTATAGATATAACCTAACCGCTATAGATATAACATTACCATCATAGATTAACCTAACCTCTATAGATATAACCTAACCGCTATAGATATAACATTAGCATCATAGATATAACCTTACTGCTATAGATATAACCTTACTGCTATAGATATAACCTTACTGCTAAGATATAACCTTACTGCTATAGATAGTAACATTACCATCACAGATATAACCTTACTGGCTATAGATATAACTTACCATCATAGATATACCTAACCATCATAGATATAACCTTACTGCTATAGATATACCTTACTGCTATAGATATAACCTTACCGCTATAGATATAACCTTACTGCTATAGATATAACCGAACCATCATAGATATTACATTACCATCACAGATATACCTTACTGCTATAGATTATAACCTTCAGCTATAGATATACCTTACCATCAATATATAAACTTACTGCTATACATATAACCTTACCATCATAGATATAACCCTACTGCTATAGATATAACCTTACTGCTATAGATATAACCTTACTGCTATAGATATAACCTAACCATCATAGATATTACCTTACCATCATATATATAACCTTACTGCTATAGATATAACCTAACCATCAAAGATATAACCTTACTGCTATACATATAACCTTACCATCATAGATATAACCTTACGCTATAGATATAACCTTACTGCCTATAGATATAACCTTACTGCTATAGATATAACCTTACTGCTATAGATATAACCTAACCATCATAGATATTACCCTTACCATCATATATATAACCTTACTGCTATAGATATAACCTAACCATCAAAGATATAACCTTACTGCTATACATATAACCTTACCATCATAGATATAACCTTACTGCTATAGATATAACCTTACTGCTATAGATATACACTTACTGCTATAGATATAACCTAACCATCATAGATATAACCTTACTGCTATAGACATAACCTTACTGCTATAGATATAAGCTTACTGCTATAGATATAACCTTACTGCTATAGATATAACCTTACTGCTATAGATATAACCTTACTGCTATAGATATAACCTTACTGCTATAGATATACCTAACCATCATAGATATTACCTTACCATCATATATATAACCTTACTGCTATAGATATAACCTAACCATCAAAGATATAACCTTACTGCTATACATATAACCTTACCATCATAGATATAACCTTACTGCCATAGATATAACCTTACTGCTATAGATATAACCTTACTGCTATAGATATAACCTAACCATCATAGATATTACCTTACCATCATATATATAACCTTACTGCTATAGATATAACCTAACCATCAAAGATATAACCTTACGCTATACATATAACCTTACCATCATAGATATAACCTTACTGCTATAGATATAACCTTACTGCTATAGATATAACCTAACCATCATAGATATTACCTTACCATCATTATATATAACCTACTGCCTATAGATAACCTAACCATCAAAGATATAACCTTACTGCTATACATACTACCCTTACCATCATAGATATAACCTTACTGCTATAGATATAACCTTACTGCTATAGAGTATAACCTTACTGCCTATAGATATAACCTTACTGCTATAGATATCAACCTTACTGCTATAGATATAACCTTACTGCTATTATATATAACCTTACTGCTATAGATATAACCTTACCGCTATAGATATAACCTTACTGCTAAAGATATAACCTTACTGCTATAGATATAACCATCATAGATATAACCTTAATCCTGACTCCTTAGATATAACCTAACCATCAAAGATATAACCTTACGCTATACATATAACCTTACCATCATAGATATAACCTTTACTGCTATAGATATACCTTACTGCTATAGAATATAACTTACTGCTATAGATATAACCTTACTGCTATAGATATAACCTAACCATCATAGATATAACCTTACTGCTATAGATATAACCTTACTGCTATAGATATAAGCTTACTGATATAGACTATAACCTTACTGCTATAGATATAACCTTACTGCTATAGATATAACCTTACTGCTATAATATAACCTTACTGCGATATATATAACCTTACTGCTATAGAAATAACCATTACTGCTATAGATTATAACCTTACTGCTCTAGATATAACCTTACTGCTATAGACATAACTTACTGCTATAGATATAACCTTACTGCTATATATATAACCTTACTGCTATAGATATAACCTTAATGCTATAGACATAACCTTTACGCTATAGATATAAACCTTACTGCTATAGATATAACCTTACTGCTATAGATATAACCTACCTTACTATAGACAAACCTTAACTCTGCTATAGACATAACCTTACTGCGATAGATATAACCTTACCGCTCTAGATATAACCTTAGTGCTATAGATATAACCTAACGCACTATAGATATAACATTACCATCATAGATATAACCTAACCGCTATAGACATAACCTTACTGCTATAGATATAACCCTTACCGCTATAGATATAACCTTAGTGCTATAGATATAACCTAACCGCTATAGATATAACCTTACCATCATAAATATAACCTTACTGCTATAGATATAACCTTACTGCTATAGATATAACCGGTACGCTATAGATATAACATTACCATCATAGATATAACCTTACTGCTAGAGATACTAACCTAACATCATAGATATAACCTAACCATCATAGATATAACCTTATGCTATAGATATAACCTTACCGCTATAGATATACCTACCATCATAGATATTACATTACCATCATAGATATAACCTTACTGCTATAGAATATAACCTTACAGCTATAGATATAACCTTACCATCAAAGATATAACTTAGGGCTATACCATACTAACCTTACCATCATAGATATACTTACTGCTATAGATATAACCTTACTGCTATAGATATACCCTTACTGCTATAGATATACCATAACCATCATAGATATTACCTTACCATCATATATATACCGTACTGCTATAGATATAACCTAACCATCAAAGATATAACCTTACTGCTATACATATAACCTTACCATCATAGATATAACCTTACTGCTATAGATATACCTACTATAGATATAACCTTACTGCTATAGATATAACCTAACTATCATAGATATTACCTTACCATCATATATATAACCTTACTGCTATAGATATAACCTAACCATCAAAGATATAACCTTACTGCTATAGATATAACCTTACTGCTATAGATATAACCTTACTGCTATAGATATAACCTTACTGCTATAGATATAACCTTACTGCTATGAATAACTTTACTGCTATAGATAACCTTCCGCTATAGATAACCTTACTGCTAAAGATATAACCTTACTGCTATAGATATAACCTAACCATCATAGATATAACCTTTACTGCTATAGATATAACCTAACTGCTATAGATATAACCTTACTGCTATAGATATAACCGTACTGCTATATATATAACCTTACTGCTATAGATATACCTTACTGCTATAGATATAACCCGGCTAACCATCATAGATATAACCTTACTGGCTATAGATATACCTTACTGCCATAGATATAACCTTACTGCCATAGATATAACCTTACTGCTATATATATAACCTTACTGCTATAGATATAACCTTACTGCTATAGATATAACCTTACTGCTATAGATATGACCTTACTGCTATAGATATAACCTTACTGCTATAGATATAACCTTACTGCTATAGATATAACCTTACTGCTATAGATATAACCTAACCATCATAGATATAACCTAACCGCTATAGATATAACCTTACCGCTATAGATATAACCTTACTTCTATAGATATAACCTTACTGCTATAGATATAACCTTACTAACCTAACCATCAAAGATATAACCTTACTGCTATACACATAACCTTACCATCATAGATATAACCTTACCGCTATAGATATAACCTTACTGCTATATACATAACCTTACTGCTATAGATATTAAACCTTACCATCCTAGAAATACCCTTACCGCTATAGATATAACCTTACTGCTATAGATATAACCTTACTGCTATGACATAACCTTACTGCTATAGATATAACCTTACTGCTATATATATAACCTTACTGCTATAGATATACCTTACTGCTATAGACATAACCTTACTGCTATAGATATAACCTTACTGCTATACATATAACCTTACTGCTATAGATATAACCTTACTGCTATAGATATACCTTACTGCTATAGACATAACCTTACTGCTATAGACATAAACTTACTGCTATAGACATAACCTTACTGCTATAGATATAACCTTACCGCTATAGATATAACCTTACTGCTATAGATATAACCTACTGCTATAGATATAACCTTACTGCTATAGATATAACCTAACCATCATAGATATAACCTTACTGCTATAGATAAAACCTAACCATCATAGATATAACCTTACCGCTATAGATATAACCTTACTGCTATAGATATAACCTTACTGCTATAGATATAACCTTACTGCTATAGATATAACCTTACTGCTATAGATATAACCTTACCATCATAGATATAACTTACCATCCTAGATATAACCTTACCGCTATAGATATAACCTTACTGCTATAGATATAACCTTACCGCTATAGATATAACCTTACTGCTATAGATATAACCTTACTGCTATAGATATAACCTAACATCATAGATATTACCTTACCATCATATAATAACCTTACTGCTTAGATATACTAACCATCAAAGATATAACCTTACTGCTATACATATCCTTACACCATCATAGATATAACCTTACTGCTATAGATATAACCTTACTGCTATAGATATAACCTTACTGCTATAGATATAAACCTAACTATCATAGATATTACCTTACCATATATAATAACCTTACTATCGATAGACTAACCACCAAAGATATAACCTTACTGCTATACATATAACCTTACCATCTAGATATAACCTTACTGCTATAGATATAACCTTACTGCTATAGATATAACCTTACTGCTATAGATATAAACCTTACCATCATAGATATAACCTTACTTGCTATAGATATAACCTTACTGCTATAGATATAACCTTACCGCTATAGATATACCTTACTGCTAAAGATATAACCTTACTGCTATAGATATAACCTAACCATCATAGATATAACCTTATGCTATAGATATAACCTAACGATAGATAACCTTACTGCTATAGATAACCGTACTGCTATTAGATATAACTTACTGCTATAGATATAACCTACTGCTAGATATATAACCTAACCATCATAGATATAACCTTATGCTATAGATATAACCTACTGCTATAGATATAACCTTACTGCTATAGATATAACCTTACTGCCATAGATATACCTTACTGCTATAGATAACTTACTGCTATATATAACCTTACTGCTATAGATATACCTACTGTATAGAGATACCTTACTGCTATAGATAACCTTACTGCTATAGATATAACCTTATGCTATATATATAACCTTACTGCTATAGATATAACCTTACTGCTATAGATTAAACCTTACTGCTATAGATATAACCTAAACCATCAGATATAACCTAACCGCTATAGATATAACCTTACCGCTATAGATATACCTTATTCTATAGATTAACCTTACTGCTATAGATATAACCTAACCAAAGATAACCTTACTGCTATACATATAACCTTCCATCATAGATATAACCTTACCGCTAGAGATAACCTTACCATCATAGATATAACCTTACCGCTATAGATATAACCTTACTGCTATAGACAAACCTTATGCTATAGATATAACCTTACCATCCTAGAAATAACCTTCCGCTATAGATATAACCTTACCATAGATATGACCTTACCGCTATAGATATAACCTTACCGCTATAGACATAACCTTACCGCTATATATATAACCTTACTGCTATAGATAACCTTACTGCTATAGATATAACCTACTGCTATAGATATAACCTTACTGCTATAGACATAACCTTACTGCTATAGATACCTTACTGATATAGATATAACCTTACTGCTATAGATATAACCTTACTGCTATAGATATAACCTTACTGCTTATAGGACATAACCTTACTGCTATAGACATAACCTTACCGCTATAGATATAACCTTACCGCTATAGATATAACCTTACTTGCTATAGATATAGCCTTACTGCTATAGATATAACCTTACTGCTATAGAATAACCTAACCATCATAGATATAACCTTACTGCTATAGATAAAACCTAACCATCATAGATATAACCTTACCGCTATAGATATAACCTTACTGCTATAGATATAACCTTACTGCTATAGATATAACCTTACTGCTATAGATATAACCTTACTGCTATAGATATAACCTTACTGCTATAGATATAACCTTACCATCATAGATATAACCTTACCGCTATAGATATAACCTTACTGCTATAGATATAACCTTACTGCTATAGATATAACCTTACTGCTATAGATATAACCTAACCATCATAGATATTACCTTACCATCATATATATAACCTTACTGCTATAGATATAACCTAACCATCATAGATATAACCTTACCATCATAGATATAACCTTACTGCTATAGAGATTAACCTTACTGCTATAGAATATACCTTACTGCTATAGATATAACCTAACCATCATAGATATTACCTTACCATCATATATATAACCTTACCGCTATAGATAGACCTTACTTCTATAGATATACCTTACTGCTATAGATATAACCTAACCATCAAAGATATAACCTTACTGCTATAACATATAACCTTACCATCATAGATATAACCTTACCGCTATAGATAGAACCTTACCATCATAGATATAACCTTAACCGCTATAGATATAACCTTACTGCTATATACATACCTTACTGCTATAGATATAACCTTACCATCCTAGAAATAAACCTTACCGCTATAGATATAACCTTACCATCATAGATATGACCTTACTGCTATAGATATACCTTACTGCTATAGATATACCTTACTGCTATAGATATAACCTTACCATCATAGATATAACCTTACCGCTATAGATATAACCTTACTGCTATAGATAAACCTTACCGCTATAGATATAACCTTACTGCTATAGCTAACCTTACTGCTATAGATATATCTATAGCAGTATAAACCTTACTATAGATATAACCTAACCATCATAGATATAACCTTACTGCTATAGATATAAACTTACCGCTATAGATATAACCTTACTGTATAGATATAACTTACTGCTATATACATCACTTACTGCTATAGATATAACCTTACCATCCTAGAATACCTTACCGCTATAGATATAACCTTACCATCATAGATATGACCTTACGCTATAGATATAACCTTACTGCTTAGACTAACACTTACTGCATAGATATAACCTTACTGCTATAGTATACCTTACTGCTATAGATATAACCTTACTGCTATAATATAACCTTACTGCTATAGATATAACCTTACTGCTATAGACATAACCTTACCGCTATAGATATAACCTTACTGCTATAGATTAACCTTATGCTATAGAGATATAACCTTACTGCTATAGATAACCTAAACCATCATAGATATAACCTTACTGCTAGTAGATAAAACCAACCATATAGATATAACCTTACCGCTATAGATATAACCTACTGCTATAGATAACCTTACTGCTATAGAGATAACCTTACATCATAGATATAACCTTAACCGCTATAGATATAACCTTACTGCTATAGAGATAACCTTACCGCTATAGATATAACCTTACTGCTATAGAGATAACCTTACTGCTATAGATATATCTATAGCATTCTATATTACCTACTGCTATAGATATAACTGACCATCATAGATATAACTTACTGCTATAGATATAAACTTACCGCTATAGATATAACCTACTGCTATAGATATAACATTACTGCTATTAAAAACAGAACCTTATGCTATAGATATAACCTAACCATCATAGATATAACCTTACTGCTATAGATATAACCTTACTGCTTAGATATAACCTAACCATCATAGATATAACCTTACCCGCTATAGATATAACCTTACTGCTATAGATATAAACCGTACCATCATAGATATAACCTTACCGCTATAGAGATAACCTTACTGCTATAGATATACCTTACCATCATAGATATAACCTTACCGCTATAGATATAACCTTACTGCTATAGATATAACCTTACCATCATATATATAACCTTACTGCTATAGATTACTACCTTACTGCTATAGATATAAACCTAACCCATCATAGATATAAACTTCACTGCTATAGATATAAACCTTACTGCTATATATATAACCTTACTGCTATAGATATAAACCTTACCGCTGTAGATATAACCTTACTGCTATAGATATAACCTTACTGCTATAGATATAACCTTACGCTATAGATATAACCTTACCATCATAGATATAACCTTACCCGCTATAGATATACCTTACTGCTATATACATAACCTTACTGCTATAGATATAACCTTACCATCCTAGAAATAACAGTTACCGATAAGATATAACCTTACCATCATAGATATGACCTTACCCGCTATAGATATAACCTTACTGCTATATACATACCCTTGCTGCTATAGATATAACCTTACCATCCTAGAAATAACCTTACCGCTATAGATATAACCTTACCATCATAGATATAACCTTACCGCTATAGATATAACCTTACTGCTATAGATATAACCTTACTGCTATAGACATAACCTTACTGCTATAGATATAACCTTACTGCTATATATATAACCTTACTGCTATAGATATAACCTTACTGCTATAGATATAACCTTACTGCTATAGACATAACCTTACTGCTATAGATATAACCTTACTGCTATAGATATAACCTTACTGCTATAGATATAACCTTACTGCTATAGACATAACCTTACTGCTATAGACATAACCTACCGCTATAGATATAACCTTACCGCTATAGAGATAACCTTACTGCTATAGATATAGCCTTACTGCTATAGATATAACCTTACGGCTATAGATATAACCTAACCATCATAGATATAACCTTACTGCTATAGATAAAACCTAACCATCATAGATATAACCTTACCGCTATAGATATAACCTTACCGCTATAGATATAACCTTACTGCTATAGATATAACCTTACTGCTATAGATATAACCTTACTGCTATAGATATAACCTTACTGCTATAGATATAACCTTACCATCATAGATATAACCTTACCGCTATAGATATAACCTTACTGCTATAGATATAACCTTACCGCTATAGATATAACCTTACTGCTATAGATATAACCTTACTGCTATAGATATAACCTAACCATCATAGATATTACCTTACCATCATATATATAACCTTACTGCTATAGATATAACCTTACTGCTATACATATAACCTTACCATCATAGATATAACCTTACTGCTATAGATATAACCTTACTGCTATAGATATAACCTTACTGCTATAGATATAACCTAACCATCATAGATATTACCTTACCATCATATATATAACCTTACCGCTATAGATATAACCTTACTGCTATAGATATAACCTAACCATCAAAGATATAACCTTACTGCTATACACATAACCTTACCATCATAGATATAACCTTACCGCTATAGATATAACCTACCATCATAGATATAACCTTACCGCTATAGATATACCTTACTGCTATATACATAACCTTACTGCTATAGATATAACCTTACCATCCTAGAAATAACCTTACCGCTATAGATATAACCTACCATCATAGATATGACCTTACCGCTATAGATATAACCTTACTGCTATAGACATAACCTTACTGCTATAGAATAACCTTACTGCTATAGACATAACCTTACCGCTATAGATATAACCTACTGCTATAGATATAACCTTACTGCTATAGATATAACCTTACTGCTATAGATATAACCTAACCATTATAGATATAACCTTACTGCTATAGATAAAACCTAACCATCATAGATATAACCTTACCGCATAGATATAACCTTACTGCTATAGATATAACCTTACTGCTTATGCTATAGATATAACCTTACCATCATAGATATAACCTTACCGCTATAGATATAACCTTACTGCTATAGATATAACCTTACCGCTATATATAACCTACTGCTATAGTATAACCTTACTGCTATAGATATATATAGCATATATACCTTACTGCTATAGATATAAACCTAACCATCATAGATATAACCTTACTGCTATAGATATAACTTACCGCTATAGATATAACCTTACTGCTATAGATATAACCTTACTGCTATAGACATAACCTTACTGCTATAGATTAACCTAACATCATAGGTATAACCTTACTGCTATAGATATAACCTTACTGCTATAGATATAACCTAACCATCATAGATATAACCTTACCGCTATAGATATAACCTTACTGCTATAGATATAACCTTACCATCATAGATATAACTTACCGCTATAGATATAACCTTACTGGCTATAGATACCTACTGTCTATAGATAGAACCTTACCATCATAGTATATACCTTACTGCTATAGATATACCTTACTGCTATAGATAGAAACCTAACCATCATAGATATAAACGTACTGCTATAGATAAACCTTACGGCTTATATATATACCTTACTGCTATATGATAAACCTTACTGCTATAGATATAACCTTACCGCTGTAGATATAACCTTACTGCTATAGATATAACCATTACTGCTATAGACATAACCTTACTGCTATAGATATAACCTAACCGCTATAGATAGCACCTTACTGCTATATATATAACCTTACTGCTATAGATATAACCTTACTGCTATCTTAGGTTATATCTATAGCAGTAAGGTTAGATGAAACCTCCATAAATAGAGCCCTACCAAATAAATAGAACTGCAGAATCATAGATAGAACCTTACCCTCATAGATATAAGCTTACCATCAAAGATAGAACCTATTGTCATAGTTGGAACATTTGTTATAGTAGGATCTTAGATAATAGATAGAACATTACCGTCATAGAAACATTTTGTAACAGATACAACTTTCCGTCATCGATAGAACCCTACCATCAAATATATATCCTTACGTCATAGAACCTTACAGTAATATATAGAACCCTACCATCGTAGATACAACCCTACCGTCACAGACAGAGTCCTTCTGTTAAAGATAGAAACGAGAGGCTGCCTGGATCTTTAATTTAAAGACACTTGCTCCCTTCGGTCTCAACATAGACTTTGATCTGAAGCCATTCTTGTGATTATTGTGATTTTGCCATTGTAATTGTTTGTTAGATACTTTTTAGACTACAAATGCTATGATCATATGTTATCCATTTGTTTGTCTTTTTGTATGTTCCTTGTATACCATTTTTTAAATATTTCAGTTAACCAATGATATTAGGCCATACTTGGCCATGATTACAAACACCTGTGTGTCTCTTGACACTATATAAATGACTCATCTCTCAGTGTTTGTGATGATACCCTGATGAAGACAGCTTAGCTGTCGAAACGTTGGTTATTAAAATTTTTGCATCTGAGCTCTTAGTGTGCGGCTTTCCTTTATTTTCTAGTGTTCTGCTCCGCTAGCCAGCACCTCGCCTTTATAGGTGTGCGTTTCTTTTTTTAAAGATAGAAACCTACCATCATAGAACCTTTGGTATAGATATAACCCTATGGTTATAGGGTTCTGATTCACCCCTCTGAATCAGAGAGGTGAAGGGGGCTGCCTTAATCGACAACCACGTCTTCGGCGCCCGAGGAACAAAGAACCCTACCGTCTTGATAATTTATAGAACCATACCGTCATAGATAGAACCCTACTGTCATAGCTAGATCCTTACCATCATAGATGGAACCCTACTGTCGTGATCCCCATAGAACCTTACCATCATAGATAGAACCCTACCATCATAGTTTGAACCCAAATGTCATAGAAATGTACAGTCTTAGATAGAACCCTACCGTCATAGAAACGTTCTGTTATAGATAGAACCTTACAATCATAGATATAACTCTACCGTCATAGATAGAACCCTACCACCATAGATCGAACATTTCTGTTATAGTATAATCTTGCATCATAGATAGAACCTTACCATCATAGATAGAACCTTACCATCAAAGATAGTACCTTATCGTCATAGAACCTTTATGTTATGTATATAACCCAGATTTCATAGATAGAACCTATCTATGACTGTGAGGTTCTTACTATCATATAACTGTCCTGTTATAGATAGAAACCTACCATCATAGATAGAACCCTAGTCATAGATAGAACCCTAGTCATAGATAGAACCCTAGTCATAGATAGAACCCTAGTCATAGATAGATCTTACCATCATACAGTACCAGTCAAAAGTTTGGACACACCTACTCATTCAAGGGTTTTTCTTTATTTGAACTATTTTCTACATTGTAGAATAACAGTGAAGACATCAAAACTATGAAATAACACATATGGAATCATGTAGTCACCAAAAAAGTGTTAAACATATGAGAATATATTTAAGATTCTTCAAAGTAGCCATCCTTTGCCTTGATTACAGCTTTGCACACTCTTGGCATTTTCACAAGCAGCATCATGAGGAATGCTTTTCCAACATAGTAAAAATAAAGAAAAACCCTGGAATGAATAGGTGTGTCCTAACTTTGATTGGTACTGTATTTAGAACATTGCCATCATAGATAGAACCCTACCGTCATAGATAGAACCCTAACCGTCATAGAACCTTTCTGTTTTAGAACCTTACCGTGGCCTTCAGCAGCACGTTGCATTCTGGGGTGACCTGGAAACCAAGGTAGTCCACGAAGTGAGGACCTGAGAAAGACAACAGAGTTAATACCGCTACTGGACAGCACTCTGCAGCAGCATAATATCAATCATTTAACAACATGATATGTGCAAAACAATATATTCCACACCTTGTCTTCTGATCCATTCTGCATGTTCAAACTCTGACTTTTTCTGGAGCTCTCTGAACTCTGGAGAAGTAGAAGAAGTTACACATAATAAATATAATAATAATAATAATAATAATATAATAATAAATAAAACGAAATAAATAATAAACAGTTGTCAGAATAGGAACCTATAGGAACACAGCCATATTTCACCACTACAACACTTTCTCCCAGACAGTGGTCAGAATAAGAACCTACACTACACCAAAGCCATCACATGAACAACACTGCTAGCTAGCCAACTAGCCAACTTCTACCGACTAGCAGCACTGTAGAAACTATTACATTACAATGGAACGACTTGATTAGTGTAGTGTTAGTGTTAGTGTTAGTTAGCTAGCTACATAGTTGTCTTTGCTGTCTTTGTATCTAAGATAATTGTGTAGTTTAGAGTAATTATCGAGGTTAGCTAGCCAGCCGCGATGCGACGCCGTTGTCCAGACTTAGTCAACACACCTAGTCATCATTAAACCCACTGCTAGCTAGCCAGCCGTTACCGACTAGCAGCGCTGTAGATACTAATACATTACAACGGAACGATTTGACTAGTGCAGTGTTAGCTAGCTAGCTACATAGTTGTCTTTGTCATAGCTTGATAATTGTGTAGTTTAGTAATTATCGAGGTTAGCTAGCCAGCTATTTCCGTCCCCCGCGACGCCATTTTTCCAAACCTAGCCTACTATTACCGACGAGCAGCATTGTAGAAACTAAATACATTACAAAGGAACGTCTTGATTAGTGTTATGTTAGCTAGCTACAAAGTTGCTTTTGTATCATGACAAGGTGTAGTACTGAAACTATCGAGGTTACCTAGCCAGCTACACGTTCAAACAAAGTCAACAACGCAGCCACTGCTAGCTAGCCTACTCCACCAGCCAGCAGTACTGTATCATTATCGTCATTTTAGTCAATAAGATTTTTGCAACGTAAGCTTAACTTTCTGAACATTCGAGACGTGTAGTCCACTTGTCATTCCAATCTCCTTTGCATTAGCGTAGCCTCTTCTGTAGCTTGTCAACTATGTGTCTGTCTATCCCTGTTCTCTCCCCTCTGCACAGGCCATACAAACGCTCCACACCGCGTGGCCGCTGCCACTCTAACTTGGTGGTCCCAGCGCGCACGACCCACGTGGAGTTCCCGGTCTCCGGCAGCCTCTGGAACTGCCGGTCTGCGGCCAACAAGGCTGAGTTCATCTCAGCCTATGCTACCCTCCAGTCCCTAGACTTCCTGGCGCTGACGGAAACATGGATTACCACAGATAACACTGCTACTCCTACTGCTCTCTCCTTGTCTGCCCACGTGTTCTCGCATACCCCTAGAGCATCGAGCCAGCGGGGTGGTGGCACTGGAATCCTCATCTCTCCCAAGTGGACATTCTCTCTTTCTCCCCTGACCCATCTGTCTACCTCCTCATTTGAATTCCATGCTGTCACAGTTACCAGCCCTTTCAAGCTTAACATCCTTATAATTTATCGCCCTCCAGGTTCCCTTGGAGAGTTCATCAATGAGCTTGACGCCTTGATAAGTTCCTTTCCTGAGGATGGCTCACCTCTCACAGTTCTGGGTGACTTTAACCTCCCCACGTCTACCTTTGACTCATTCCTCTCTGCCTCCTTCTTTCCACTCCTCTCCTCTTTTGACCTCACCCTCTCACCTTCCCCCCTACTCACAAGGCAGGCAATATGCTTGACCTCATCTTTACTAGATGCTGTTCTTCCACTAATCTCATTGCAACTCCCCTCCAAGTCTCCGACCACTACCTTGTATCCTTTTCCCTCTCGCTCTCATCCAACACTTCTCACTCTGCCCCTACTCGGATGGTATTGCGCCGTCCCAACCTTCGCTCTCTCTCTCCCGCTACTCTCTCCTCTTCCATCCTATCATCTCTTCCCTCTGCTCAAACCTTCTCCAACCTATCTCCTGATTCTGCCTCCTCAACCCTCCTCTCCTCCCTTTCTGCATCCTTTGATTTTCTCTGTCCCCTATCCTCCAGGCCGGCTCGGTCCTCCCCTCCTGCTCCGTGGCTCGACGACTCACTGCGAGCTCACAGAACAGGGCTCCGGGCAGCCGAGCGGAAATGGAGGAAAACTCGCCTCCCTGCGGACCTGGCATCCTTTCACTCCCTCCTCTCTACATTTTCCTCTTCTGTCTCTGCTGCTAAAGCCACTTTCTACCACTCTAAATTCCAAGCATCTGCCTCTAACCCTAGGAAGCTCTTTGCTACCTTCTCCTCCCTCCTGAATCCTCTTCCCCCCTCCTCCCTCTCTGCGGATGACTTCGTCAACCATTTTGAAAAGAAGGTTGACGACATCCGATCCTCGTTTGCTAAGTCAAACGACACCGCTGGTCCTGCTCACACTGCCCTACCCTGTGCTTTGACCTCTTTCTCCCCTCTCTCTCCAGATGAAATCTCGCGTCTTGTGACGGCCGGCCGCCCAACAACCTGCCCACTTGACCCTATCCCCTCCTCTCTTCTCCAGACCATTTCCGGAGACCTTCTCCCCTACCTCACCTCGCTCATCAACTCATCCTTGACCGCTGGCTACGTCCCTTCCGTCTTCAAGAGAGCGAGAGTTGCACCCCTTCTGAAAAAACCTACACTCGATCCCTCCGATGTCAACAACTACAGACCAGTATCCCTTCTTTCTTTTCTCTCCAAAACTCTTGAACGTGCCGTCCTTGGCCAGCTCTCCTGCTATCTCTCTCAGAATGACCTTCTTGATCCTAATCAGTCAGGTTTCAAGACTGGGCATTCAACTGAGACTGCTCTTCTCTGTGTCACGGAGGCTCTCCGCACTGCTAAAGCTAACTCTCTCTCCTCTGCTCTCATCCTTCTAGACCTATCTGCTGCCTTTGATACTGTGAACCATCAGATCCTCCTCTCCACCCTCTCCGAGCTGGGCATCTCCGGCGCGGCCCACGCTTGGATTGCGTCCTACCTGACAGGTTGCTCCTACCAGGTGGCGTGGCGAGAATCTGTCTCCGCAACACGTGCTCTCACCACTGGTGTCCCCCAGGGCTCTGTTCTAGGCCCTCTCCTATTCTCGCTATACACCAAGTCACTTGGCTCTGTCATATCCTCACATGGTCTCTCCTATCATTGCTATGCAGACGACACACAATTAATCTTCTCCTTTCCCCCTTCTGACAACCAGGTGGCGAATCGCATCTCTGCATGTCTGGCAGACATATCAGTGTGGCTGACGGATCACCACCTCAAGCTGAACCTCGGCAAGACGGAGCTGCTCTTCCTCCCGGGGAAGGACTGCCCGTTCCATGATCTCGCCATCACGGTTGACAACTCCCTTGTGTCCTCCCCCCAGAGTGCTAAGAGCCTCGGCGTGACCCTGGACAACACCCTGTCGTTCTCCACTAACATCAAGGCGGTGACCCGATCCTGTAGGTTCATGCTCTACAACATTCGCAGAGTACGACCCTGCCTCACACAGGAAGTGGCGCAGGTCCTAATCCAGGCACTTGTCATCTCCCGTCTGGATTACTGCAACTCGCTGTTGGCTGGGCTCCCTGCCTGTGCCATTAAACCCCTACAACTCATCCAGAACGCCGCAGCCCGTCTGGTGTTCAACCTTCCCAAGTTCTCTCACGTCACCCCGCTCCTCCGCTCACTCCACTGGCTTCCAGTCGAAGCTCGCATCCGCTACAAGACCATGGCGCTTGCCTACGGAGCTGTGAGGGGAACGGCACCTCCGTACCTTCAGGCTCTGATCAGGCCCTACACCCAGAGAAGGGCACTGCGTTCATCCACCTCTGGCCTGCTCGCCTCCCTACCTCTGGCACCCCAATGGTGGAACAAGCTCCCTCACGACGCCAGGACAGCGGAGTCAATCACCACCTTCCGGAGACACCTGAAACCCCACCTCTTTAAGGAATACCTGGGAAAGGATAAAGTAATCCTTCTAACCCCCCCCCCTTAAAAGATTTAGATGCACTATTGTAAAGTGGTTGTTCCACTGGATATCATAAGGTGAATGCACCAATTTGTAAGTCGCTCTGGATAAGAGCGTCTGCTAAATGACTTAAATGTAAATGTAAATGTAAACATGCAGTTTCAGTCTAAACACTACTGGTTGTCTCCTGCCCCCTAGTGGACACAACATGTCACTGCTATCAGAGCCACACCCAATGGTTGTGGTAGGGATGGTGGAGTGTGGCCTTACCTTCTCCAATCAGCACCAGGCTGGTGGACCCCTTGGCCTTCCCATCCACGAGGTTAAAGGTGAATGTTCCCTCGTCGGTGACCGCGAGAGAGTCCATGAACATCTCAATGATGCCTGAGTTCTTGTCAAAGTTCATTTGGTATTTCTAGAGGAGGGAAATGTGACATAGAAATCTACATGTGAGAACATGCTTGCTTGGGAGTGTTCTTACAAGTGTGTGTGTGTGTGTGTGTATATATATATATATATATATATATATATATATATATATATATATATATATATATATATATATATATATATATCACCAAAGCCCCATATACTACCCACCACTGAGACCTGTACACTCTCGTTGGCTGGCCCTCGCTTCATACTCGTCGCCAAACCCACTGGCTCAAGGTCATCTACAAGACCCTGCTAGTCACCATAGCAGCTCCCACCTGTAGCACGCGCTCCAGCAGGTATATCTCTCTAGTCACCCCCAAAGCAAATTCCTCCTTTGGTCGTCTTTCCTTCAAGTTCTCTGCTGCCAATGACTGGAACGAACTACAAAAATCTCTGAAACTGGAAACACATCTCCCTCCCTAGCTTTAAGCACCAGCTGTCAGAGCAGCTCACAGATTACTGCACCTGTACATAGCCCATCTATAATTTAGCCCAAACAACTACCTCTTCCCCTACTGTATTTATTTATTTATTTTATTTTGCTCCTTTGCACCCGATTATTTCTACTTTGCACTTTCTTCCACTACAAATCTACCATTCCAGTGTTTTACTTGCTATATTGTATTTACTTTGCCACCATGGCCTTTTTTTGCCTTTACCTCCCTTATCTCACCTCATTTCCTCACATTGTATATAGACTTATTTTTTCTACTGTATTATTGACTGTATGTTTGTTTTACTCCATGTGTAACTCTGTGTTGTTGTATGTGTCTAACTGCTTTGCTTTATCTTGGCCAGGTCGCAGTTGTAAATGAGAACTTGTTCTCAACTAGCCTACCTGGTTAAATAAAGGTGAAATAAAAATAAAATAAATATGTGTGTGTGTGTGTGTGTTCTGATTGAGATGTGTGTGTGTGTGTGTGTGTGTGTGTGTGTGTGTGTATTCTGACCATAATGTATGTGTGTGAGTGCGTGTGTTCTGATTGAGTTGTGTGTGAGTGTGTGCATGTATTCTGACCATAATGTGTGTGTGTGTGTGAGTGCGTGTGTTCTGATTGAGATGTGTGTGTGAGTGTGTTTTCTGACCGTGATGTTTGTTTCCTCACCTCTCCGTTCTCTACGATCACATCGTTAAAGACATAGTCCACATGGCAGCCAGCGGTGAACTTCTCAACCTGGGTCCAGAACCTCACACGACCCTTCTCCAGGAGCTCCATGGCCATCTGAGTCTTGAAGGGAATGACTGGGGAGGAGGAGAGACAGTGAGACAGCGTTAGAACAGAGTGAGAGGAGAGACGGGGGGACAGAGTGAGAGGAGAGACCGGGGGGACAGAGTGAGAGGAGGAGAGACCGGGGGACAGAGTGGGAGGAGAGACCGGGGGACAGAGTGAGAGGAGAGACCGGGGGACAGAGTGAGAGGAGAGACCGGGGGACAGAGTGAGAGGAGAGACCGGGGGACAGAGTGAGAGGAGAGACCGGGGGACAGAGTGAGAGGAGAGACCGGGGGACAGAGTGAGAGGAGAGACCGGGGGACAGAGTGAGAGGAGAGACCGGGGGACAGAGTGAGAGGAGAGACCGGGGGACAGAGTGAGAGGAGAGACCGGGGGACAGAGTGAGAGGAGGAGGGACCGGGGGACAGAGTGAAGGAGGAGAGACCGGGGGACAGAGTGAGAGGAGGAGGGACCGGGGGACAGAGTGAAGGAGGAGAGACCGGGGGACAGAGTGAGAGGAGAGACTACTGTATAGCTCTGGAGAGGAGACGGTCTAGATCAGAATAGTGTAGCACAGGAATGCTGGGTAATGACAAATACTCACTGGGGAACTTGTGATCGTGGCTGATGTCCAGGAGACGCTTCAGACCTGTCAATCAACAACAACATTGGTGACTACCACGACTGTCAGCATCTCTTTCACACCTCCACCCCCTCCCTCTAATTTTAACACCTCCACCCCTCCCTCTAATTTTAACACCCCCACTCCCTCCTCTCCTTACCCCCTCCCTCTAATTTTCACACCATACCAAACACAATCCTATACTGTCATTTCTCTCCTGTTTCTTCCTCTCTGACACACCAACAGACAAGAACGAGGTCATAATCGTGAGACGACAGATTGTGTCCAGTCAGGGTTTACATCATTGGTTTTCTGTCTGTTTTCTACAGATGTTTAATTCCTACTCCACAATAAGAACAACTTCAATCTGCATATACCGTAGGTGATGAGGAAATAAAACCTCTATCTGCACGTTGCTAAGAGTTAATGTGATGCAGCTGTTAGTAACCGGACCATGAAGAGACTGCGTCACTCAGAAAGCTAAACTTCCCCTACTCACCCCACAATCCCTTGCATTCCTCCTTCCAAAGATCTGAGGTCACTCAGACCTGATTATATGTCATCTGAGACAGCCAGGAAGGACTGACTCAACCTCCTCAGAATGTTTCTGACACAATCCCCATCCTAACCCCATCCCAATCCTAACCCCATCCTAACCCCATCCTAACCCCATCCAATCCCAATCCTAACCCCATCCCAATCCTAACCCCATCCCAATCCTAACCCCATCCAATCCCAATCCTAACCCCCTCCCAATCCTAACCCCCTCCCAATCCTAACCCCATCCCAATCCCCATCCTAACCCCATCCAATCCCAATCCTAACCTCATCCAATCCCCACCCTAACCCCACCCTAACCCCATCCAATCCCCATCCAATCCCCATCCTAACCCCATCCAATCCCCATCCTAATCCCATCCAATCCCCATCCTAACCCCATCCAATCCCCATCCTAATCCAATCCCATCCTAACCCCATCCTAACCCCATCCAATCCCCATCCTAACCCCATCCTAACCCCATCCAATCCCCATCCTAACCCCATCCCAATCCTAACCCCCTCCTAACCCCATCCAATCCCCATCCTAACCCCATCCCAATCCTAACCCCCTCCTAACCCCATCCAATCCCCATCCTAACCCCATCCTAACCCCATCCCAATCCTAACCCCATCCTAACCCCATCCAATCCCCATCCTAACCCCATCCCAATCCTAACCCCATCCTTACCCCATCCAATCCCCATCCTAACCCATCCAATCCCAATCCTAACCCCATCCATAGCCCCATCCTAACCCCATCCTAACCCCATCCTAACCCAATCCAATCCCCATCCTAACCCCATCCAATCCCCATCCTAACCCATCCAATCCCAATACATAGCCCCATCCATAGCCCCTACTCCTAGAAACACAATGGGACAGGGACTCACCAGCCTCCGTAAGAGTGTAGCTGGCTGAGACTCCAACAGTGTTGGTAACCTCACAGGAGAAGATACCAAGGTCCTCCAGAGAGGGATCATTAAAGATCGCTCTGGACCTGAGGAGACAGGATGACAATGAACTAACACAGAGAGCAGAACCTGAGACAGCATGACAATGAACTAACACAGACAGCAGAACCTGAGCAGACAGAATGGCAATGAACTAACACAGAGAGCAGAACCTGAGGAGACAGCATGACAATGAACTAACACAGAGAGCAGAAACAGACTGGAGCACCAGGCAATGGACACACAGTACTTACTTGCCCCCTCTGTGACCATAGTATAGAAACAGTACTTACTTGCCCCCTCTGTGACCATGGTATAGAAACAGTACTTACTTGCCCCCTCTGTGACCATGGTATAGAAACAGTACTTACTTGCCCCCTCTGTGACCATGGTATAGAAACAGGACTTACTTGTCCCCCTCTGTGACCATGGTATAGAAACAGGACTTACTTGCCCCCCTCTGTGACCATGGTATAGAAACAGGACTTACTTGTCCCCCTCTGTGACCATGGTATAGAAACAGGACTTACTTGCCCCCCTCTGTGACCATGGTATAGAAACAGAACTTACTTGCCCCCCTCTGTGCCCATGGTATAGAAACAGTACTTACTTGCCCCCCTCTGTGACCATGGTATAGAAACAGTACTTACTTGCCCCCCTCTGTTACCATGGTACTGAAACAGGACTTACTTGCCCCCCTCTGTGACGATGGTGAGTCTGGAGGTGTCTGTCAGAGTCTTGTAGTTCTTAGACCAGATGAACTCTGACCCCTCGGCCATCTCAGAACACTCAAAGATCATGGAGATCACACCATCATCATCCACATCCAGTATTATCTCATGGGTCCCTGGGGGGTACATGTCACATAGAGGAGAGACACGGAGAAAGAGAAGAGAGACATTTAAAGTGTACCTTTATTAACCCAATAGTTACATCAATAAAAGCACACTTTTTTAACGGACCTAGATTATTAGAACCAAGCCCCCCCCCTCATCGTTCACTGGACATAGAAGTCCCCTGAGAGAGAGAGACAGAGAGACAGAGAGAGACAGAGAGACAGAGAGAGACAGAGAGAGACAGAGAGAGACAGAGAGACAGACAGACAGACAGACAGACAGACAGACAGACAGACAGACAGACAGACAGACAGACAGACAGACAGACAGACAGACAGACAGACACTATAGATAGGTACTATAGATAGATACTATAGATAGATGGATAGATGGATAGATGGATAGATAGATGGATAGATACTATAGATAGATGGATAGATGGATAGATACTATAGATAGATGGAGATGGATAGATACTATAGATAGATGGATAGATACTATAGATAGATGGATAGATACTATAGATAGATGGATAGATACTATAGATAGATGGATAGATGGATAGATACTATAGATAGATGGATAGATGGATAGATACTATAGATACTATAGATAGATAGATAGATAGATAGATAGATAGATAGATAGATAGATAGATAGATAGATAGATAGATATACACACCAGGCATGGTGTGATAGACAGATAGACAGATAGATAGATAGATAGATAGATAGATAGATAGATAGATAGATAGATAGATAGATAGATAGATAGATAGATAGATATACACACCAGGCATGGTGTGATAGACAGATAGACAGATAGATAGATAGATAGATAGATAGATAGATATACACACCAGGCATGGTGTGATAGACAGATAGACAGACAGATAGATAGATAGATAGATAGATAGATAGATAGATAGATAGATAGATAGATAGATAGATAGATAGATAGATAGATATACACACCAGGCATGGTGTGATAGACAGATAGACAGACAGACAGACAGACAGATAGATAGATAGATAGATAGATAGATAGATAGATAGATAGATAGATAGATAGATAGATGGATAGATGATAGATGGATAGATACTATAGATAGATGGATAGATACTATAGATAGATGGAGATGGATAGATGGATAGATACTATAGATAGATGGATAGATGGATAGATACTATAGATAGATGGAGATGGATAGATACTATAGATAGATGGATAGATACTATAGATAGATGGATAGATACTATAGATAGATGGATAGATACTATAGATAGATGGATAGATACTATAGATAGATGGATAGATGGATAGATACTATAGATAGATGGATAGATGGATAGATTCTACAGATAGATAGATAGATAGATAGATAGATAGATAGATAGATAGATAGATAGATAGATAGATAGATAGATAGATAGATAGATAGATAGATAGATATACACACCAGGCATGGTGTGATAGACAGATAGATAGATAGATAGATAGATAGATAGATAGATAGATAGATAGATAGATACATACCAGGCATGGTTAGAGCCAGAACAGGTCCTAACACACCAGAAGTCTTTCCCACTCCAGCCAGGTTCTGAGCACGAACCCTGAACACATAGGACCTGCCTGCAATCAGACCATTGACCTGGAGAACACACACAAGGAGGGAGAGGAACAACACACATTGCTGTTAGCTAACACACTACAACTCTACTCTCTGACTTTCCAGGAAGCCATCACATGGCTTTGTCCTTAACTACTTGGAAGCGATGGAACGCTAACCTTGGTGGCCTTCCCAAGGACCACTATAGAATGCTAGACAGGTATGTGTATAGACAGGGTCCTCTACATCCTAACCTTCATGTACTTCAGCTTGGTGGCCTTCTCATGTACTCCCTTCCAGTCCTCCCCTGTGATGGCCTCCTTGATGTCCACATAGAAGCCGTTGACAGGAGTACGACCATCGAAGGTAGGAGGTTCCCACAGCAACACCAGGGAACTGTCACGCACCTCCAACACATGGAGACCATGGGGAGCGCCTGGAGAGACAGACAGGTAGAGAGAGAGACAGGTATTACTATACTGTAACACCTCCAACACATGGAGACCATGGGGAGCGCCTGGAGAGACAGACAGGTAGAGAGAGAGACAGGTAGTTACTATACTGTAACACCTCCAACACATGGAGACCATAGGGAGCACCTGGAGAGACAGACAGGTAGAGAGAGAGACAGGTAGTTACTATACTGTAACACCTCCAACACATGGAGACCATGGTGAGTACCTGGAGAGACAGACAGGTAGAGAGAGAGACAGGTAGAGGTTACTGTACTGTACATCCGTTCCTAAGTCTGACCATGTGACTTGACCAGAGGTTTGGGGTCAATTCCAATTAAATTCCAGTAAGAAAGTTAACCAAATTCCAATGTTCCTAATCGAAAGGCAGGGTATAGGGCAAGGTTAGGGTATAGGGTAAGGTTAGGGTATAGGGTAAGGTTAGGGTATAGGGCAAGGTAAGGTTAGGGTATAGGGCAAGGTAAGGTTAGGGTATAGGGTAAGGTAAGGTTAGGGTATAGGGTAAGATTAGGGTATAGGGTAAGGTAAGGTTAGGGTATATGGTAAGGTTAGGGTATAGGGTAGGATTAGGGTATAGGATAAGGTTAGGGTATAGGGTAAGGTTAGGGTATAGGGTAAGGTTAGGGTATAGGGTAAGGTAAGGTTAGGGTATAGGGTAAGGTAAGGTTAGGGTATAGGGTAAGGTAAGGTTAGGGTATAGGGTAAGGTTAGGGTATAGGGCAAGGTTAGGGTATAGGGCAAGGTTAGGGTATAGGGCAAGGTTAGGGTATAGGGCAAGGTTAGGGTATAGGGCAAGGTTAGGGTATAGGGCAAGGTAAGGTTAGGGTATAGGGTAAGGTAAGGTTAGGGTATAGGGTAAGGTAAGGTTAGGGTATAGGGTAAGGTTAGGGTATAGGGCAAGGTTAGGGTATAGGGCAAGGTTAGGGTATAGGGCAAGGTTAGGGTATAGGGCAAGGTTAGGGTATAGGGCAAGGTTAGGGTATAGGGCAAGGTAAGGTTAGGGTATAGGGTAAGGTAAGGTTAGGGTATAGGGTAAGGTAAGGGTATAGGGTAAGGTTAGGGTATAGGGCAAGGTTAGGGTATAGGGCAAGGTTAGGGTATAGGGCAAGGTTAGGGTATAGGGCAAGGTTAGGGTATAGGGCAAGGTAAGGTTAGGGTATAGGGTAAGGTAAGGTTAGGGTATAGGGTAAGGTAAGGTTAGGGTATAGGGTAAGGTTAGGGTATAGGGCAAGGTTAGGGTATAGGGCAAGGTTAGGGTATAGGGCAAGGTTAGGGTATAGGGCAAGGTTAGGGTATAGGGCAAGGTAAGGTTAGGGTATAGGGTAAGGTAAGGTTAGGGTATAGGGTAAGGTAAGGTTAGGGTATAGGGTAAGGTAAGGTTAGGGTATAGGGCAAGGTTAGGGTATAGGGTAAGGTTAGGGTATAGGGTAAGGTTAGGGTATAGGGCAAGGTTAGGGTATAGGGTAGGGCAAGGTTAGGGTATAGGGTAAGGTAAGGTTAGGGTATAGGGCAAGGTTAGGGTATAGGGTAAGGTAAGGTTAGGGTATAGGGCAAGGTTAGGGTATAGGGCAAGGTTAGGGTATAGGGTAAGGTTAGGGTATAGGGTAAGGTAAGGTTAGGGTATAGGGTAGGGTTAGGGTATAGGACAAGGTTAGGGTATAGGGTAAGGTTAGGGTATAGGGTAAGGTTAGGGTATAGGGTAAGGTTAGGGTATAGGGTAGGGTTAGGGTACCTGGCTTAGCAATGGTCCATTCTTTACACTCCAGAGCTACGTTGGGCAGAGAGGCCTCGCTGACACCGGCCATGTTGATGGCTCGCACCTGGAACTGGTAGAACGAGTTCTCCTTCAGGTTCTCTGCCTGGACACACACAGGAAGGACACACACAGGAAGGACACACACAGGAAGGGCACACACAGGAAGGGCACACAGGAAACAGGAAGGACACACACAGGAAGGACACACAGCACACACAGGAAAGACACACACAGGAAGGACACACATAGCACACACAGGAAGGTTAGAGGCTTTATTAACACGCCCTAAAGCTTTAATAACACACTGCATCACCCAGTCGCTGTAATAATCCAATGTATCAATCCATCAATTTAGAACAAAAACATTTATTTGGCCAGAGCCAAAAGAAGTGTACTTAATTATTAATGCTAAGCCATTTGCCATGTGTCTTAAAATGTCTTACCTTATAGGAAGTACAGGTGACAGCCTTGGGGTTGAGTTCATGCCACTGTCCTCCAACTCCACCCTTTACTGTCCTGTAGTCCACAAAGTATCCTCTGATATCAGCTCCCCCGGTCACCGCCGGTTCCCTCCAGGCCAACACCATGTAGTCACGAGCTGCCTCCATCAGGTGGACTCCACTGGGGACACCAGGGATGGCTGGGGGGGGGGCCTCAGGTTAACAGGGAGAATGGGACAGGGAGGGGTCAGGGAGGGGAGGAGGGGACAGGGAGGGGAGGAAGGGAGGAGGGGAGGGGACAGGGAGGGGAGGATGGGACAGGGAGGGGAGGAGGGGACAGGGAGGGGAGGAGGGGACAGGGAGTAGAGGAGGGGACAGGGAGTAGAGGAGGGGACAGGGAGGGGGAGGATGGGACAGGGCGGGGAGGAGGGGACAGGGAGGGGAGGAGGGGACAGGGAGGGGAGGAGGGGACATAGAGGATGGGACAGGGAGGGGAGGAGGGGACAGGGAGGGGAGGAGGGGACAGGGAGGATGGGACAGGGAGGGGACGAGGAAACAGGGAGGGGAGGAGGGGACAGGGAGGGGAGGAGGGGAGGAGGGAGGATGGGTCAGGGAGGATGGGACAGGGTCAGGGAGGAGGGGACAGGGACAGGTAGGATGGGACAGGGTCAGGTAGGATGGGACAGGGAGGATGGGACAGGGAGGATGGGACAGGGTGGATGGGACAGGGACAGGGAGGATGGGACAGGGACAGGGAGGATGGGACAGGAACAGGGAGTATGGGACAGGGAGGATGGGACAGGGGGGATGGGACAGGGACAGGGAGGATGGGACAGGAACAGGGAGTATGGGACAGGGAGGATGGGACAGGGAGGATGGGACAGGGACAGGGAGGATGGGACAGGGTCAGGGAGGATGGGACAGGGAGGATGGGACAGGGAGGATGGGACAGGAACAGGGAGGATGGGACAGGGAGGATGGGACAGGGTCAGGGAGGATGGGACAGGGTGGATGGGACAGGGAGGGGGGGACAGGGAGGGGGGATGGCTTTTGCTTTTGAATAATTGTCTTATATACAGTGAGAAATACATGCTAAAGTTCTGGACTAACACAGAGCTGAGGAATACAGTGAGAAATACATAGTAGCTTACTGTTAAAAGCAAAAACTGAAAACCCCCCAAGATCTTCACCTCATATTCCTTCTGTTATATTGCGATCTATACAGTAAACCCAGTTGTGTAAAGTCTTACCGATGGCAGCCTTCACAACCACAGCCTCTGACTCCAAAGAGCTGTGACTGTACCCTGCTGCGTTCACCGCCTTCACACGGAACACACACGAATCTCCTGGGTTCAGACCGTGGCACACAAACCTGTTGGGACAGGAACACGTAGGGTTATTGATTTGGATTATTGAATGAATTACTGATTTATTGATTGATTTTTGAATGAAAAAATGAATGAATTAATGGATGGATGAATGAATGAACGGTTGATTGAATGATTGGTTGATTGAGTGAATGAATGAGTGGTTGATTGAGTGATTGAATGATTGAGTGAATGAATGATTGGTTGATTGAGTGATTGAATGATTGAGTGAATGAATGATTGGTTGATTGAGTGAATGAATGAATGATTGGTAGATTGAATGAATGGTTGATTGAGTGAATGAATGAGTGGTTGATTGAGTGATTGAATGATTGAGTGAATGAATGATTGGTTGATTGAGTGATTGAGTGAATGAATGATTGGTTGATTGAGTGAATGAATGAATGATTGGTAGATTGAATGAATGATTGAGTGATTGAATGAAAGAATGATTGGTTGATTGAGTGATTGGTTGATTGAGTGAATGAATGATTGGTTGATTGAATGATTGGTTGATTGAGTGATTGCATGAATGAATGAATTATTGGTTGATTGAATGATTGGTTGATTGAGTGAATGAATGATAGGTTGATTGAGTGAATGAATGAATGATTGGTAGATTGAATGAATGATTTAGTGATTGAATGAAAGAATGATTGGTTGATTGAGTGATTGGTTGATTAAGTGAATGAATGATTGGTTGATTGAATGATTGGTTGATTGAGTGAATGAATGAGTGGTTGATTGAATGATTGGTTGATTGAATGATTGGTTGATTGAGTGAATGAGTGATTGGTTGATTGAGTGAATGAATGATTGGTTGATTGAGTGATTGGTTGATTAAGTGAATGAATGATTGGTTGATTGAATGATTGGTTGATTGAGTGATTGGTTGATTAAGTGAATGAATGATTGGTTGATTGAATGATTGGTTGATTGAGTGAATGAATGATTGGTTGATTGAATGATTGGTTGATTGAATGATTGGTTGATTGAGTGAATGATTGGTTGATTGCATGATTGGTTGATTGAATGATTGAGTGAATGAATGAATGATTGTTTGATTGAGTGAATGAATGATTGGTTGATTGAGTGAATGAATGATTGGTTGATTGGTTGATTGAGTGAATGAATGAATGATTGGTTGATTGAGTGAATGAATGAATGATTGGTTGATTGAGTGAATGAATGATTGGTTGATTGAGTCAATGAATGATTGGTTGATTGAGTGAATGAATGATTGGTTGATTGAGTGAATGATTGGTTAATTGAGTGAATGAATGATTGGTTGATTGAGTGAATGAATGATTGGTTGATTGGTTGATTGAGTGAATTAATGATTGGTTGATTGAATGATTGGTTGATTGAATGATTGGTTGATTGAGTGAATGAGTGATTGGTTGATTGAGTGAATGAATGATTGGTTGATTGAGTGATTGGTTGATTAAGTGAATGAATGATTGGTTGATTGAATGATTGGTTGATTGAGTGAATGAATGATTGGTTGATTGAGTGATTGGTTGATTAAGTGAATGAATGATTGAATGATTGGTTGATTGAGTGAATGAATGATTGGTTGATTGAATGATTGGTTGATTGAATGATTGGTTGATTGAGTGAATGATTGGTTGATTGCATGATTGGTTGATTGAATGATTGAGTGAATGAATGAATGATTGTTTGATTGAGTGAATGAATGATTGGTTGATTGAGTGAATGAATGATTGGTTGATTGGTTGATTGAGTGAATGAATGAATGATTGGTTGATTGAGTGAATGAATGAATGATTGGTTGATTGAGTCAATGAATGATTGGTTGATTGAGTGAATGAATGATTGGTTGATTGAGTGAATGATTGGTTAATTGAGTGAATGAATGATTGGTTGATTGAGTGAATGAATGATTGGTTGATTGGTTGATTGAGTGAATTAATGATTGGTTGATTGAGTGATTGAATAATTGGTTGATTGAATGATTGGTTGATTGAGTGAATGAATGATTGGTTGATTGAGTGATTGAATGATTGGTTGATTGAATGATTGGTTGATTGAATGATTGGTTGATTGAGTGAATGAATGATTGGTTGATTGAGTGAGTGAATGATTGGTTGATTGAGTGAATGATTGGTTGATTGTTTGATTGAGTGATTGAGTGAATGAATGATTGGTTGATTGAGTGATTGAATAATTGGTTGATTGAATGAATGAATGATTGGTTGATTGAGTGAATGAATGATTGGTTGATTGGTTGATTGATTGAGTGAATGATTGGTTGATTGAGTGATTGAATGATTGGTTGATTGAATGATTGGTTGATTGAGTGAATGATTGGTTGATTGAGTGAATGAATAATTGGTTGATTGAATAATTGGTTGATTGAATGATTGAATGATTGGTTGATTGAGTGAATGAATGATTGGTTGATTGAATGAATGAATGGTTGGTTGAGTGAATGAATGATTGGTTGATTGAGTGAATGATTGGTTGATTGAGTGAATGAATGATTGGTTGATTGGTTGAGTGAATGAACGATTGGTTGATTGAGTGATTGAATGATTGGTTGATTGAATGATTGAGTGAATGAATGATTGGTTGATTGAATGATTGGTTGATTGAGTGAATGAATGATTGGTTGATTGAGTGAATGAATGAATGATTGGTAGATTGAATGAATGATTGATTGATTGAGTGATTGCATGAATGAATTAATTATTGGTTGATTGAATGATTGGTTGATTGAGTGAATGAATGAATGATTGGTAGATTGAATGAATGATTGAGTGATTGAATGAATGAAAGAATGATTGGTTGATTGAGTGATTGGTTGATTGAGTGAATGAATGATTGGTTGATTGAATGATTGGTTGATTGAGTGAATGAATGATAGGTTGATTGAGTGAATGAATGAATGATTGGTAGATTGAATGAATGATTGAGTGATTGAATGAAAGAATGATTGGTTGATTAAGTGAATGAATGATTGGTTGATTGAATGATTGGTTGATTGAGTGAATGAATGAGTGGTTGATTGAATGATTGGTTGATTGAATGATTGGTTGATTGAGTGAATATGAGTGATTGGTTGATTGAGTGATTGGTTGATTAAGTGAATGAATGATTGGTTGATTGAATGATTGGTTGATTGAGTGAATGAATGATTGGTTGATTGAATGATTGGTTGATTGAATGATTGGTTGATTGAGTGAATGAATGATTGGTTGATTGCATGATTGGTTGATTGAATGATTGAGTGAATGAATGAATGATTGTTTGATTGAGTGAATGAATGATTGGTTGATTGAGTGAATGAATGATTGGTTGATTGGTTGATTGAGTGAATGAATGAATGATTGGTTGATTGAGTGAATGAATGAATGATTGTTTGATTGAGTGAATGAATGATTGGTTGATTGAGTCAATGAATGATTGGTTGATTGAGTCAATGAATGATTGGTTGATTGAGTGAATGAATGATTGGTTGATTGAGTGAATGATTGGTTAATTGAGTGAATGAATGATTGGTTGATTGAGTGAATGAATGATTGGTTGATTGGTTGATTGAGTGAGTGAATTAATGATTGGTTGATTGAGTGATTGAATAATTGGTTGATTGAATGATTGAATGATTGGTTGATTGAGTGATTGAATAATTGGTTGATTGAATGAATGAATGATTGGTTGATTGAGTGAATGAATGATTGGTTGATTGAGTCAATGAATGATTGGTTGATTGAGTGAATGAATGATTGGTTGATTGAGTGAATGATTGGTTAATTGAGTGAATGAATGATTGGTTGATTGAGTGAATGAATGATTGGTTGATTGGTTGATTGAGTGAATTAATGATTGGTTGATTGAGTGATTGAATAATTGGTTGATTGAATGATTGGTTGATTGAGTGAATGAATGATTGGTTGATTGAGTGAATGAATATTGGTTGATTGAGTGAATGAATATTGGTTGATTGAGTGAATGAATGATTGGTTGATCGGTTGATTGAGTGAATTAATGATTGGTTGATTGAGTGAATGAATGATTGGTTGATTGAGTGAATGATTGGTTGATTGTTTGATTGAGTGATTGAGTGAATGAATGATTGGTTGATTGAGTGATTGAATAATTGGTTGATTGAATGATTGAATGATTGGTTGATTGAGTGAATGAATGATTGGTTGATTGAGTCAATGAATGATTGGTTGATTGAGTGAATGATTGGTTGATTGAGTGAATGATTGGTTGATTGTTTGATTGAGTGATTGAGTGAATGAATGATTGGTTGATTGAGTGATTGAATAATTGGTTGATTGCATGATTGGTTGATTGAATGATTGAGTGAATGAATGATTGGTTGATTGGTTGATTGAGTGATTGAGTGAATGAATGATTGGTTGATTGAGTGATTGAATAATTGGTTGATTGAATGAATGAATGATTGGTTGATTGAGTCAATGAATGATTGGTTGATTGAGTGAATGAATGATTGGTTGATTGGTTGATTGATTGGTTGATTGGTTGAGTGAATGAATGATTGGTTGATTGAGTGATTGAATGATTGGTTGATTGAATGATTGAGTGAATGAATGATTGGTTGATTGAATGATTGGTTGATTGAGTGAATGAATGATTGGTTGATTGAGTGATTGGTTGATTGAGTGATTGGTTGATTGAGTGATTGAGTGATTGGTTGATTGAGTGAATGAATGAATGATTGGTTGATTGAATGATTGGTTGATTGAGTGATTGGTTGATTGAGTGATTAAGTGATTGAATCGCTGTAATGTAATGTACCTGGTTCCTTTGACAGGCTTGTTGTTTGCGGGTGTCCAGACATCACTGCCCGCCACAGAATAGCTGATGTAATATCCCACCAGGTGTTTAACATCCTTAGACGCCCCCCAGGAAACAACGACTGATGTATCTGTGTTCCTAGTGGCTACGGCTGGTCCGGGGGCCGCAGGCAGGTCTGAGGGAGATGGGGGGAGCAGTGTACATTAGTCCAGTATAGATACCAATGTCTTTATCTCTCTACTCACCCAGCACATCTCCTACAGTGATATCTCCAGTAGCTCAGACGTCCCAACAGAGTTGCTGTATATATCTACAGTATATATCTCTATAGTCCAACATATATCTCAATATGTCTTTATCTCTCTACTCACCCAGCACATCTCCTACAGTGATATCTCCAGTTGCAGAGGAGGCCACAGACATCCCAGCAGAGTTGCAGCAGCGGACTCTGAAGTTGTAGCTCTTCCCCTCTGCCAGATCAAACAGTGCGAAGCGAGGAGACTTGACGGGCATCCCTGTGTTGGCCCTCTGCCAGCACTCACTACCAGCAACACACTGGCAGAATAAACACCCAGGACTGGTCAACACCGGCATACAGGGTAATAAATCAGTCAACCAACCTGACCATCATCCTTCCTTCCCCCAACAACTCTAAGGTTAACGCCCTGCAGCACTCACATCTGTAGTCATGAAATGCTTTGAAAGGCTGGTTATGGCACACATCAACTCCATCATCCCAGAATCTAGGACTTAACACTTCCCTCTGCAACTGGATCCTGGACTTCCTGACGGGCCGACCCCAGGTGGTGAGGGTAGACAACAAGAGCAGTGAGTGAGATTAAGGCCTTAAACTGTCAAATTAAATAAGGCCTGGCCATTTTTGTTTGTTTTTACCTTAAAACCTGTTGAGGACAGACGTTCCGCAAGCGGAACCCCTAGCCAACAGCCAATGGAATCGCAGGGCGCGAAATACAAAACCACAAAAATACCACAATTCAATTTTCTCAAACAATGATGATTTGGAAACGGAATGTTTTCTAAAAGTGAAGGATTGATTTGAGTTTAGTATGTTAATAACTATATGAGTGAAGCAATGAATGTTTTATGGATTGATAATGTTGATGAACTAAAGATGTTGACACTATTCTCAGCCCTGGTGAAAGGAGAGGTGGAACTCTGATCCGGAGACAGACTGATCCTAATCTATTTGATCTATAAGCATTGCCTTATAGATAGTGGAATCATGTCTTGGGTCATGTTCATTAGGCACCAACGGAATACATTTTACTTAAACCAACAAGATATGCTAATCTTAGTTTCTGCGATGGAAATAGTTATTTCCACCATGCTGATCCATTGGGGTGTGATAGATAACTAAAGTTGATTTTATTAAACTCCATTGGAGTGTGATAGATAACTAAAGCTGATTTTATTAAACTCCATTGGAGTGTGATGATAACTAAAGCTGATTTTATTAAACTCCATTGGAGTGTGATAGATAACTAAAGCTGATTTTATTAAATTCCATTGGAGTGTGGTAGATAACTAAAGCTGATTTTATTAAACTCCATTGGAGTGTGATAGATAACTAAAGCTGATTTTATTAAACTCCATTGGAGTGTGATAGATAACTAAAGCTGATTTTATTAAACTCCATTGGAGTGTGATAGATAACTAAAGCTGATTTTATTAAACTCCATTGTTGCATGCACTGCATTATGCATTAAATATGTGCTTTTCACTGTCTATGAAGATTTGCTTTGAATCATATAAACTGTATGCATCTTCTGTTTATCTTCATGGGTTCGTGCAGGTGACTGTGTATCATAACCTCTCCAGACAAATTGCTAGAGTGCTTAGAAAATGAGTTGGAGGTTGAAATGGCAGACGGTGCTAAGTTTCCTGGGAGGAGGCTGAGCCAGTGCTATAGCAGCCAGTCACATGCAGGAACACATGCAATGAGTTATTGCTTTTATGCTTCTTGGTTTATGAAGAATGTATGCATTTTCTACATGTGAATGAATGTTCGTAAATCTTGTAATTTTCTTTTAACTTGTTATGGATAGGGGGCAGTATTTAGAATATGCATATAATTAGTAGCTTTGGATAGAAAACACTCCAAAGTTTCTAAAACTGTTTGAATGGTGTCTGTGAGTATAACAGAACTCAAATGGCAGGCCAAAACCTGAGAAGATTCTGTACAGGAAGTACCCTGTCTGACCATTTCTTGGCCTTCTTTGTCATCTCTATCCAAAACAGAGGATCTCTGCTGTAACATGACACTTTCTAAGGCTCCCATAGGCTCTCAGAAGGCGCCAGAACGTTGAATGATGACTCTGCAGTCTCTGGCTGAAAAACAGTAGCGCATTTGGTAAGTGGTCGATCTGAGAACAATGAGACGGGCGTGCGCGTGCACATGAAGAGGACATTTTACATTTTCAGTCTTTGAACGAAAACAACGACTCCCGGTCGGAATATTACCGCTATTTTACGAGAAAAATCGCATAAAAATAGATTTTAAACAGCGTTTGACATGCTTCGAAGTACGGTAATGGAATATTTTTAAATTGTTTGTCATGATACGCGTCCGCGCATCACCCTTCGTTACCCTTTGGATAGTGTCTTGAACGCACGAACAAAACGCCGCTATTTGGATATAACTATGGATTATTTGGAACCAAACCAACATTTGTTGTTGAAGTAGAAGTCCTGGGAGTGCATTCTGACGAAGAACAGGAAAGGTAATCCAATTTTTCTTATAATAAATCTGAGTTTGGTGAGTACCAATCTTGGTGGGTGTCAAAATAGCTAGCCTGTGATGGCCGGGCTATCTACTCAGAATATTGCAAAATGTGCTTTCACCGAAAAGCTATTTTAAAATCGGACACCGCGATTGCATAAAGGAGTTCTGTATCTATAATTCTATAATTATCTATAATTATTCTTAAAATAATTATGTTTTTTGTGAACGTTTATCGTGAGTAATTTAGTAAATTCACCGGAAGTGTTTGGTGGGAATGCTAGTTCTGAACATCACATGCTAATGTATAAAAGCTGTTTTTTGATATAAATATGTACTTGATTGAACAAAACATGCATGTATTGTATATCATAATGTCCTAGGAGTGTCATCTGATGAAGATCATCAAAGGTTAGTGCTGCATTTAGCTGTGGTTTTGGTTTCTGTGACATTATATGCTAGCTTGAAAAATGGGTGTCTGATTATTTCTGGCTGGGTACTCTCCTGACATAATCTAATGTTTTGCTTTCGTTGTAAAGCCTTTTTGAAATCGGACAGTGTGGTTAGATAAAGGAGAGTCTTGTCTTTAACCTCTACGGGCTAGGGGGCAGTATTGAGAATTTTGGAAAAAATATGTGCCCATTTTTAACTGCCTCCTACACCAACTCAGAAGCTAGAATATGCATATTATTGTTCAGGTTTGGATAGAAAACACCCTAAAGTTTCTAAAACTGTTTGAATGGTGTCTGTGAGTATAACAGAACTCCTATGGCAGGCAAAAACCTGAGAAGGTTTCATGCAGGAAGTACCCTGTCTGACAAGGTGTTGTTGTTCTTGCTTCTGTTTATTGAAGAGTCAGGATCTTAGCTGTAACGTGACAATTCCTAGGGCTCCAATAGGCTCTCAGAACCCGGGAAAAACGTGAACGATGACGAGGCAGCCTCAGGCTGAAACACAGAATCCCCTTTTCCAAGTGTCCCATCAGAGGACAATAGAATTAGGCGCGTGCGCGATTCGCCCCCGTGCAGTATTTTCCTTCGGCTGTTTAGCTAATTGCAGATTCCCGGTCGGAATATTATCGCTTTTCTACGAGATAAATTGCATAAAAATTGATTTTAAACAGTGGTTGACATGCTTCGAAGTACGGTAATGGAATATTTAGACATTTTTTGTCACGTTCTGCGTTATCGACGTTTTATGTTAAAAAATACCCTAAGGATTGATTGTAAACAACGTTTGACATGTTTCTACGACCGGTAATGGAATATTTTGACTTTTCGTCTCTGGTACTGCGCTCGCGCGTTTTGCCTTTGGATAGTGATCTGAACGCACGAACAAAACGGAGGTATTTGGACATAAATATGGAGTATTTCGAACAAAACAAACATTTCTTGTGGAAGTAGGAGTCCTCGGAGTGTATTCTGACGAAGATCAGCAAAGGTAAGAGAATATTTATAATACTAATTCAGAGTTTTGTTGATGCCAGAACTTGGCGGGTAGCTGTATAGCTTGCTTCGATGGCTGAGCTATGTACTCAGAATATTGAACAATGTGCTTTCTCCGTAAAGTTATTTTGAAATCTGACAAAGCAGTTGCGTCAAGGAGTAGTGTATCTATAATTCTTTCAATAACTGTTGTAAATTTTATCAACGTTTATGATGAGTATTTTTGTAAATTGATGTGCACATTCATCGGAGGTTTTGGTGGGAATACATTTTCTGAACATCAAGCGCCAATGTAAAATGCTGTTTTTGGATATAAATATGAACTTTATCGAGCAAAACATACATTTATTGTATAACAGGAAGTCCTATGAGTGCCATCTGATGAAGATCATCAAAGGTTAGTGAATATTTTAGCTGTTCTTTTGGTTTTTGTGATGCATGTCCTTGCTTGGAAAATGGCTGTGTGGATTTTCTTGTGAAGTTTATGTCCTAACATAATCTAATTGTATGCTTTTGCCGTAAAGCCTTTTTGAAATCGGACAATGTGGTTAGATTAACGAGAGTCTTATCTTTAAAATGGTGTAAATTAGTTGATTGTTTGAGAAAATGAAATTATGAGATTTTTGCTGTTTTGTATTTCACGCAATGCTATTTCACTGGCTGTTGAATAGTGTGGGATGGTCACGTCCCACCTAGCCCAAAGAAGTAAAGAAATTCACCACCACAATAGATGATAACAACAGAGAGTAGCAGCGGTGTGGGGGGGGCAATGCAAATAGTCTGGGTAGTCATTTGATTAAGTGTTCAGGAGTCTTATGGCTTGGGGGTAGAAGCTGTTAATTAAGAAGCCTCTTGGACCTACCAGGCAGTGATGCAACCAGTCAGGATACTCTCGATGGTGCTGCTGTAGAACCTTTTGAGGATCTGAGGACCCATAACAAATCTTTACAGTCTCCTGAGAGGGAATATGTTTTGTCGTGCCCTCTTCACGACTGTCTTGGTGTGCTTGGACCATGTTAGTTTGTTGGTGATGTGGACACCAACGAACTTGAAGCTCTCAACCTGCTCCACTGCAGCCCTGTAGATGAGAATGGGGGCGTTCTCGGCCCTCTTTTTCCTGTGGTCCACAATCATCTGCTTTGTTTTGATCACGTTGAGGAAGAGGCTGTTATCCTGGCACCACACGGCCAGGTCTCTGACCTCCCTATAGGCTGTCTCGTTGTTGTCTGTGATCAGGCCTACCACTGTTGTGTCATCGGCAAACTTAATGATGGTGTTGGAGTCGTACCTGGCCGTGCAGTAATGAGTGAACAGGGAGTACAGGAGGGGACTGAGCACGCACCCCTGAGGGGCCCCTGTGTTGAGGATCAGTGTGGCGGATGTGTTGTTACCTACCCTTACCACCTGGGGATAAGTCCAGGATCCAGTTTCCCGTACAATGATCATATATGCTGCTGCTGCGACTCTCTTTATCATACACTGAGTGTACAAAACATTAGGAACACCTCCCTAATATTGAGTTGCACCCTCTTTTGCACTCAGAATAGCTCCAACTTGTCCTAATGCATCCCATAGTTGTGTCAAGTTGGCTGGATGTCTTTTGGGTGGTTGACCTTTCTTGATACATACGGGAAACTGTTTAGCGTGAAAAACCCAGAAGCGTTGCAGTTCTTAACACGCACAAACCGGTGGGCCTGGCACCTACTACCATACCCCGTTCTAAGGCACTTCAATCTTTTGTCTCGCCCATTCTCCCTCTGAATGGCACACATACACAATCCATGTCTCAAGGCTTAAAAATATTGCCTTAACCTGTCTCTTCACCATCTACACTGATTGAAATAGATTAAACAGGTGACATGAGGGATCATATCTTTCACCTGGAATCACATGGTGAGTCTGTCATGGAAAGAGCAGGTGTTCCTAATGTTTTGTACACCCAGTGTATATCCTGATGCCTAATTACCTTACCCCTTTACATATCTAACCCTATCACTCCAGTATCCCTGCACGTTGTAAAATGGTATTGGAACTTACCCTGTATATATCTTATACTTTACTTTTTAAATGTATGTTTTATAGTACTACTGATATTGATTAGTGCATTGTTGGGGTTGAAGCTCACAACAAAGGCATTTCACTGTACTTGTGCACATGACAATAAAAAGTTGAAACAATCAACCCATCAACCAACCAATCAATCAATAAACCAGTAAATTGATCAATCTTTAAACTCATCAATCAATCATCCTCTCACCTTCTCTACGAGGTACACAACCCCTTCATGACCTCTTTGAGTGGGCGGAGTCCAGGCCAGAACCACGTAGTTCTTCGTTGCCTCAGTAACCACCAGGTCGGTGGGCTCACCTGGTACCACGCCCACTGAGGTGTCAACAAGGGTCAGGGGTCAGGGTTATTGTAATAAACATAGTGGAGAGTGTGGCAGATGAATCAGAATTAGTTTGGTAACATAGATAATTAAGATGTTTTATTTGCATAATATGCTTATGTGAGATACTTGTCATATGTGAATGTATCTGTTAAACCATGTGAAGGGATGGCGTGATTAATGGGGAACCAATTACTTGTCTGCACAATGTCTGTGCGCAAGTCACTCCCTCTTTTGGCATTGGGGGAAGGTGTATGGCAGTGTCTGGACCATTGTATGTGTGTGTCCTCTCTTAGATCTTGCACTTATCCTGGGATATTGTATGACCTAGAAGCTCACTCCCCTCAGTGAGCTTGTCCAGGAGTGGAGTCAAGAGGGGGTTTACTTGAGATGGGAGTATCTAGAGTTGACAATTGATTTATGCCATTGGATGAGCTAATGGTTCTGTT
>NC_042987.1:44463086-44540586 GCF_901001165.1 Salmo trutta | reverse complement strand
GAAAGCAATGATGACAGCACGTGTTCCCTTGCAGGTAACCATGGTTGACAGAGGAAGAACAATTATTCCAAGCACCACCCTCCTTTTGAAGCTTCCAGTCTGTTATTCAAACTCAATCAGCATGACAGAGTGATCTCCAGCCTTGTCCTCGTCAACACTCACACCTGTGTTAACGAGAGAATCACTGACATGTCATCAGCTAGTCCTTTTGTGGCAGGGCTGAAATTCAGTGGAAATGTTTTTGGGGGGATTCAGTTAATTTGCATGGCAAAGAGGGACTTTGCAATTATTTGCAATTCATCTGATCACTCTTCATAACATTCTGGAGTATACGCAAATTGCCATCATACAAACTGAGGCAGCAGACTTTGTGAAAATGTATATTTGTGTCATTCTCAAAACTTTTGGCCACAACTGTACTCTCCTTTCGTCTCTCTGCAGTGTGTTCCTGTGTGTTTGGTGGAGACAGATATAGAAGCAACATTTCAGGAGATAAAACTGAGACAGAGAGGCACAGACAGTTCTGGGACAGTCACTGGTTAACACTGACCCACTGGTTAAACACTGACCCACTGACCCACTGGTTAAACACTAACCCACTGGTTAAACACTGACCCACTGGTTAAACACTGACCCACTGCTTAAACACTGACCCACTGACCCACTGGTTAAACCCTAACCCACTGGTTAAACCCTGACCCACTGGTTAAACACTGACCCACTGGTTAAACACTGACCCACTGGTTAACACTAACCCACTGGTTTAACACTGACCCACTGGTTAAACACTGACCCACTGGTTAAACACTGACCCACTGGTTAAACACTGACCCACTGGTTAAACACTGACCCACTGGTTAAACACTGACCCACTGGTTAAACACTGACCCACTGGTTAACACTGACCCACTGGTTAACACTGACCCACTGGTTAAACACTGACCCACTGGTTAAACACTGACCCACTGGTTAAACACTGACCCACTGGTTAAACACTGACCCACTGGTTAACACTAACCCACTGGTTAAACACTGACCCACTGGTTAAACACTGACCCACTGGTTAAACACTGACCCACTGGTTAAACACTGACCCACTGCTTAAACACTGACCCACTGGTTAACACTGACCCACTGGTTAAACACTGACCCACTGGTTAAACACTGACCCACTGGTTAAACACTGACCCACTGGTTAAACACTGACCCACTGGTTAAACACTGACCCACTGGTTAAACACTGACCCACTGGTTAAACACTGACCCACTGGTTAAACACTGACCCACTGGTTAAACACTGACCACTGCCGTACACATGAATAAAACACATACTGTCATTGTACTTCTCCTGATCTCAGTCTTTGGACCAACGCTCAGCTGGCCTCCAGCCTCATGTCTTCTCACACCGCCGTTCCCTTATAATACAAGCCTTGTCCTGCCTTATTGCTTACCTATGGTATTATATCCTATCATATCATACTGTTAAGTAAACCATTTCAGGTCGTACCTCTGACGAAGACGTAAGCGGAGTAGGACTGGAAGCCAGACTTGGTGTTAACTCTCAGGGTGTAGAGTCCTTCATCCTCCTTGTTAAGATGGACCAGTGTCAGGGTGGCTTTCTCTCCACTCCAGTGGGTGTGGACCCACTTCGACTCTGCCAGGGCCTTGCCTGGGGAGACACCACAGTATCAGACAGACAGACAGACTCAGTAGTTCACAAAGGTAAAGCACAGGACAGTGTGAAATGAATGTGTGTGCTATAGCCGCAAGAACAGCTCTGTCCGTCCGCCCGCCCGGACCTCAGTCATTTTTTCTAATATGTGATTCGTTTCAGGAATCTAGGCTTATGTCGCACATCACTACAGGAGACGTGCGACATTGAATATATACTTTTATTTTTTATAAAAATGTGTTTTTGGGAATAACTGTCTTCTGGAACATGTTAACATTCTTATGCCTTAATAACAAACTTGTATTCTATCCTTAAATATGAATAAAATGGTTAAATTACGAGCCTAGTTGGTTTAGCCACGGAAAAAGTCAAGAACCTTCCCGCTAGCCATGATTGGCTGAGATAATGGATGGGCTGGACATGCTGGGAGATGAGCTTGGATTGGTCTGATGGGCTAGACGTGCCGGGAGATGAGCTTGGATTGGTCTGATGGGCTAGACGTGCCGGGAGATGAGTTTGGATTGGTCTGATGGGCTAGACTTGCCGAGAGATGAGTTTGGATTGGTCTGATGGGCTAGACATGCCGGGAGATAAGTTTGGATTGGTCTGATGGGCTAGACATGCCGGGAGATGAGTTCGGATTGGTCTGATGGGCTAGACATGCCGGGAGATGAGTTCGGATTGGTCTGAGGGGCTGGACGTGCCGGGAGATGAGTTCGGATTGTTCTACCATGTAGCATGCTTCTGTCTATAATGTGAACTGGTCAGTATGTGTTAATTTGTATTGATTTTATTTATTTAACCTTTATATAACTCGGCAAATCAGTTAAGAACAAATTCTTATTTACAATGACGGCCTAACAAAAGGCCTCCTGCGGGGACGGGGGCTGGGCTTAAAAGTAAAAATACAATTTCAAAGCAGAATTACTTTCCCATTGTACCTCAACTGCAGTGTATGATATACCATTTTCTAGCTCTGAGTAGCTACCTTTATCCAATGTAAAAAACACAATTTCAAGTTTTGCTACATAAAACCGAATCAAGGCGGTCGGTCACATTTGAAAAAGATTAAATAATACAAATATATATTTTGTTTACAATAAAGAAAATCAATTATGGGTCAACATCTAAATATGGCTACCAGCGATGATCAAAGCTGATAAAGCTTATATTCTTGATCTGACTAAGTTCTCATTGCCTATCTGCAAACAAGTGGAGTCATGAACAGTTGTTTGTTCGTTATGTTCTCCTGAGTCCTTATTCGCCTCCTGATTTGCCTTTTAGCAGCAGATTCACCACTCTGTCAAATGGTTAACTCCGCCTTCTCGCGGCACTGGCTGAGGGCCTGAGATGTGAAACGAAATAGCCCAGCTCGCGGTCGGCTCAAGTAGGCAATAGAGACGCTACTGGCAGGGTGTTTTGCGAGATGCAGGACAAAAGGCCATTTTAAAACCGTCCTGCTACTTCTGCCGTGTCTACAGATATCCCCAAACGAAAACCGACTCTCAGAGAATGAGCGAACACCTGGTAAATAGTCGCTTATAGATAGCTGCTGGCAGAGACTTCTATTGCAGTAACATTGAAGGGCACTGGCTATAATTACTTAGCCAGCTAGAAGAATGACGTAAGAAGCTAACGTTAAAGGGAGTCTATCTAATCAGCAGGAGCAAAAAATATGCTACTAAGTTCTCATAATAACTTTGCTTTACAGAAAGTAGGCTACTGAGACAGACCTTGATGTGGTGAGGCTGAGGCAGGCTGCTATGCATGCAGGAGGAAGTAGAGGAGAGCGAGAGAGAGAGAGGAAGTAGAGGAGAGAGAGAGAGGAAGTAGAGGAGAGAGAGAGAGAGAGAGAGGAAGTAGAGGAGAGAGAGAGAGGAAGTAGAGGAGAGAGAGAGGAAGTAGAGGAGAGAGAGAGAGGAAGTAGAGGAGAGAGAGAGAGTAAGTAGAGGAGAGAGAGAGAGTAAGTAGAGGAGAGAGAGAGAGGAAGTAGAGGAGAGAGAGAGAGGAAGTGGAGGAGAGAGAGAGAGAGAAAGTAGAGGAGAGAGAGAGAGAGGAAGTAGAGGAGAGAGAGAGAGAGGAAGTAGAGGAGAGAGAGAGAGGAAGTAGAGGAGAGAGAGAGGAAGTAGAGGAGAGAGAGAGGAAGTAGAGGAGAGAGAGAGGAAGTAGAGGAGAGAGAGAGAGGAAGTAGAGGAGAGAGAGAGGAAGTAGAGAAGAGAGAGAGGAAGTAGAGGAGAGAGAGAGAGGAAGCAAGCAGAGAGAGAGTGTGTACAGTGGTTCCCAAACTTGGGGTTGGGGCCCCATGTGGGGTCCCCTGAGAAAATCTGTACTAATCTCATCAAACAAGTTACAAACTTTAAAAAATACAATTTGTTACATTAAAATTTAACCACTGTTTGTTTCAATACGAACATCTCCACAGGACCTATCTTCCCTACAGACCTACATTAAAATACAACCAACATGCAAACAATACAGTTCTAAACATTTGATGTTTTCGCTTCTTCACTGAGGCTGCGTGTTAGTCTGAATAATTTGTCATATTTCCCCCCTTTCAGGGATATAACATTACAACTGTATAGCTAATAGGCTATGTGTTTGTAGATGGACTGAGGTGATGAAGCTACAGCAGCCAACGTGATAATGTCTGGGGTCATTTTAGCTGTTCTCTAAATGGTATTTAAAGTTTTTTTAATTGTATAGAAATTAAGTAGGTTACGGCCCTGTGTGTGTTGTTACCCACCATTTCTGTACCAGAGGACATCAGGCTGGTAGCGTTTAATGGTGGGGTAGACGATGACGGTGCAGCCCAGACTCAGAGTCTCTCCCTCCCGGCCGAACGCCACCTCAAACGAGTCTATGATGGCTGTCTCAAAGGTCACGCCGTGCTCCGAGCAGAACCCATCTGAAACAGAGACAGACGGATGAGGGACAACAGACTGTTCTACAGAATTAAGACAACCTCTACAGCATAGAGAGACAGACAGGAGACTAGAACTAGGACAACATTCATACTGAACTATACCATGACACCTTTACAACATACAGAGAGACAGACAGGAGCCAGATTCACATGGTTTAGGGTTAACCTGTTAGGGCTAGGGGGCAGTATTTACACGGCCGGATAAAAAACGTACCCGATTTAATCTGGTTATTACTACTGCCCAGAAACTAGAATATGCATATAATTATTGGCTTTGGATAGAAAACACCCTAAAGTTTCTAAAACTGTTTGAATGGTGTCTGTGAGTATAACAGAACTCATATGGCAGGCAAAAACCTGAGAAGATTCCAAACAGGAAGTACCCTCTCTGACCATTCCTTGGGCTTCTTGGCTCTGTTTAAAGAAAATTTAGGATCTTTGCTGTAACGTGACACTTCCTACGGCTCCCATAGGCTCTCAGAACCCGGGAAAAAGCTGAATGATGTAATTCCAGCCGCTGGCTGAAAAACTTTAGCGCCTTGGTTAAGTGGTCTATCAGAGGACCATTAGACTGAGGCTCGTGCACGAGGGGATCCCATATTTTTATTTTCTCTCTCTTTGAACGTAAACACGCTTTCCCGGTCGGAATATTATCGCTTTTTTACAAGAAAAATGGCATAAAAATTGATTTTAAACAGCGGTTGACATGCTTCGAAGTACGGTAATGGAATATTTCGATTTTGTTTGGCACAAAACGCGTCGGGCGCGTAACCCTTATTTACCCTTTCGGATAGTGTCTTGAACGCACAAACAAAACGCCGCTATTTGGATATAACTATGGATTATTTGGGACCAAACCAACATTTGTTATTGAAGTAGAAGTCCTGGGAGTGCATTCTGACGAAGAACAGCAAAGGTAATAACATTTTTCTTATAGTAAATCTGACTTTGGTCAGGGCTAAACTTGGTGGGTGTCTAAATAGCTAGCCCTGTGATGCCGGGCTATCTACTCAGAATATTGCAAAATGTGCTTTCACTGAAAAGCTATTTTAAAATCGGACATAGCGAGTGCATAGAGGAGTTCTGTATCTATAATTCTTAAAATAATTATGTTTTTTGTGAACGTTTATCGTGAGTAATTTAGTACATTTTTTGTAAATTCACCGGAAGTTTGCGGGGGGGTATGCTAGTTCTGAACGTCACATGCTAATGTAAAAAGCTGGTTTTTGATATAAATATGAACTTGATTGAACAAAACATGCATGTATTGTATAACATAATGTCCTAGGTGTGTCATCTGATGAAGATCATCAAAGGTTAGTGCTGCATTTAGCTGTGGTTTGGGTTTATGTGACATTATATGCTAGCTTGAAAAATGGGTGTCTGATTATTTCTGGCTGGGTACTCTGCTGACATAATCTAATGTTTTGCTTTCGTTGTAAAGCCTTTTTGAAATCGGACAGTGTGGTTAGATTAACGAGAGTCTTGTCTTTAAAATGGTGTAAAATAGTAATATGTTTGAGAAATTGAAGTAATAGCATTTCTAAGGTATTTGAATAACGTGCCACAGGATTCCACTGGCTGTTACGTAGTTGGGACGATTTCGTCCCACCGACCCTAGAGAGGTTAACACCTCTAAAGCGTACAGAGAGACAGACAGGAGCCAGATTCACATGGTTTAGGGTTAACACCTCTAAAGCATACAGAGAGACAGACAGGAGCCAGATTCACATGGTTTAGGGTTAACACCTCTAAAGCATACAGAGAGACAGACAGGAGCCAGATTCACATGGTTTAGGGTTAACACCTCTAAAGCATACAGAGAGACAGACAGGAGCCAGATTCACATGGTTTAGGGTTAACACATCTAAAGCAAACAGAGAGACAGACAAGAGCCAGATTTCAGACTAGACTCACGTGGTTTAGCATCAAGAGGTCCCACTTTCTGTCCCTCCTGGAACCCTGGTGGAGATTTAAATGACACGTAAATGAATATGAATAACACATATTTGATTCAGCAAGTTGAGATCAATATAAACTATATTGGCAAAAAAAAAGTTAGATTTAGAGATACAGAAGAGACGTAAGAACATGATTTGAGAGGAGAAGAACATACTCTTGATAACCACAGTGGCCACGGAGGAGCTCTCTCCCTTTATGTTGAGAGCAGACACACGGTACTGAGCCGTGTCCAGGAAGTCACAGCTACAAGGCAGAACACGGACATTACGACACCTCCACAACAACCACAACACAGCCCTGTCTGATATACCATACAACCATACAGGGTTACTATAGTTACTACAGCTACCTACCTCTTGATCTACAGAGAGTGATGTCATGGTTACTATAGCTACTACACCTACCTACCTCTTGATTTCCAGAGAGTGTTGTCATGGTTACTATAGCTACTACACCTACCTACCTCTTGATCTACAGAGTGTTGTCAGGGTTACTATAGCTACTACAGCTACTAACCTCTTGATCTACAGAGTGTTGTCAGGGTTACTATAGCTACTACAGCTACTAACCTCTTGATCTACAGAGTGTTGTCAGGGTTACTATAGCTACTACCTTTTGATCTACAGAGTGTTGTCATGGTTACTATAGCTACCTACCTCTTGATCTACAGAGAGTGATGTCATGGTTACTATACCTACTACAGCTACGTACCTCTTGATTTCCAGAGAGTGATGTCATGGTTACTATAGCTACTACAGCTACCTACCTCTTGATTTCCAGAGAGTGATGTCATGGTTACTATAGCTACTACAGCTACGTACCTCTTGATTTCCAGAGAGTGATGTCATGGTTACTATAGCTACTACAGCTACCTACCTCTTGATTTCCAGAGAGTGCATGTTGTAGTTACTCTCTGCTGTGTACTTGTCAGGATGGACCTTCTCATCTATCACCACATTGTTCTTATACCTGATGGAGGGAGTGAGAGAAGACATTGTTTTCAGAAGAACAGAAAAGGAGAGAAGGAGATCTCTGGGCTAGAGAGGCTTGACTCTTGATGAGAGCTGAAGTATAATACACTGAGTGAACAAAACATTAGGAACACCTTCATAGTATTGAGTTGCACCCCCTTTTGCCCTCAGAACAGCCTCCAATGCTTCCCACAGTTATGTCAAGTAGCCTGGATGTCCATTGGGTGGTGGACCATTCTTGACACACACGGGAAACTATTGACCGTGAAAAACCCTAAGAAATTGTCCATAGAGCTCCGAGACAGGATTCTGTCGAGGCACAGAACTGGGGAAGGGTACCAAAAAATGTCTGCAGCATTGAAGTTCCCCAAGAACACAGTGGCCTCCATCATTCTTAAATGGAAGAAGTGTGGAACCACCAAGACTCTTTCTAGAGCTGGCCGCCCGACCAAACTGAGCAATCAGGGGAGAAGGGCCTTGGTCAGGGAGGTGACCAAGAGCTCCAGAGCTCCAGAGTTCCTCTGTGGAGATGGTAGAACCTTCCAAAAGGACAACCATCTCTGCAGCACTCCATCAATCAGACCTTTATGGTGGAGTGGAAACCTGGCACCATCCCTACGGTGCAGCATGGTGGCAGCATCATGCTGTGGGGATGTTTTTCAGAGGCAGGAACTGGGAGACTGGTCAGGATCGAGGGAAAGATGAACGGAGCAAAGTAAAGAGAGATCCTTGATGAAAACCTGCTCCAGAGCCCTCAGGACCTCAGACTGGGGCGAAGGTTCACCTTCCAACAGGACAACGAACCTAAACACACAGCCAAGAGAGCGCGGGAGTGGCTTCGGGACAAGTCTCTGAATGTCCTTGAGTGGTCCAGCCTGGACTTGAACCTGATCGAACATCTCTGGAGAGACCTGAAAATATCTGTGCAGCAACGCTCCCCATCCAACCTGACAGAGCTTGAGAGAATCTGCAGAGAAGAATGGGAGAAACTCCACAAATACAGGTGTGCCAAGCTTGTAGTGTCATACCCAAGAAGACTCAAGGCTGTAATCACTGACAAAAGCGCTTCAACAAAGTACAGAGTAAAGGGTCTGAATACTGATGGAAATGCCATATCAGTTTTATTTTTTTACACTTGCAAAAATGTCTAAAAAATGTTTTTTGCTTTGTCATTATGGTGTATTGTGTGTAAATTGTTGAGGGGGGGACAATTTAATAAATTTTAAAATAATGCTGTAACGTAACAAAATGTGGAAAAAGTTAAGGGGTCTGAATCTTTCCGAATGCACTGTAAACGTATGTATTTGAACCATGGTCTGGTCTCACCATGCGATGCAGGGTTTGGGACATCCAGCCACGGTGCAGTGTGTGTGTGTATGTGTTTCTATGTAGAGCTGCTGTGGGCCCAGACAGAAAGCAAGACGGCACAGTCAGCATGTTTCATAGGGTAGTAATGCTTCAAGTTCAGTAGCCTACCACTCCTCTATTGTGTTGGATGTGTCAGATCAAATAAATAGCCTGTAGGCTGTATGCATGGGTAGAGAATCACATGTAGTTGTCTTTGGAAATTAGTTTCCTAAATATTATAGTTTAGGCTCCAACATTGACTGGAAATAAATGTAATCAAATTTTATTCACCACACTCTCTGTGTGGATGGACCATTTCAGATTGTCAGTGATGTGTAAACCGAAGAACTTGAAGATTTTCAGCCTCTCCACTGTGGCCACGACGATGTGGATAGGGGGCTGCTCTCTCTGCTGTCTCCTGAAGTCCACGATCAGCTCCTTCATTTTGTTTACGTTGAGGTTATTTTGCTGACACCACTCCACCAGGGCCCTCACCTCCTCCCTGTAGGCTGTCTCGTCATTGTTAGTAATCAGGCCTACTACTGTTGTGTCGTCTGCAAACTTGATGATTGAGTTGGAGACGTGTGGTCACAGTCATGGGTGAAAAGGGAGTACAGGAGGGTGCTGAGCACGCACCCTTGTGGAGCCCCTGTGTTGAGGATCAGCGTTTGGCGGGGTTCAGATCCATGGCCACAAACTGACTGATGAGCTTGGAGGGCACTATGGTGTTGAACGCTGAGCTGTAGTCAATGAATAGCATTCTCACATACGCTAACGTTCAAAAGTTTGGGTTCACTTAGAAATGTCCTTGTTTTTGAAAGAAAAGAAAACATTTTTGTCCCTTAAAATAACATAAAATTGATCAGAAATACAGTCTAAACATTGTTAATGTTGTAAATGACTATTGTAGCTGGAAACAGCAGATTTTTAATTGAATATCTACATAGGTGTACAGAGGCCCATTATCAGCAACCATCACTCCTGTGTTCCAATGGCACGTTGTGTTAGTTAATCCAAGTTTATCATTTTAAAAGGCTAATTGATCATTAGAAAACCCTTTTGCAATTATGTCAGCACAGCTAAAAACTGTTGTTCTGATTAAAGAAGCAATAAAACTCTCCTTCTTTAGACTAGTTGAGTATCTGGAGCATCAGCATATGTGGGATTGATTACAGGCTCAAAATGGCCAGCGCAAACTGGCTCTAACCAGAATAGAAAGAGGAGTGGGAGGCCCCGGTGCACAACTGAGCAAGAGGACAAGTACATTAGAGTGTCTAGTTTGAGAAACCGATGCCTCACAAGTCCTCAACTGGCAGCTTCATTAAATAGTACCCGCAAAACACCAGTCTCAATGTCAACAGTGAAGAGGTGACTCTGGGAGGCGACTTTGAGTTTCTTTGTCCAGTGTCTGTGTTCTTTTGCCGATCTTAATATTTTATTTTTATTGGCCAGTCTGAGATATGTATTTTTCTTTGCAACTCTGCCTAGAAGGCCAGAGATGAAATACAGCAGGAGAGATGAAACGCAGCGGGAGAGAAATGAACCGCAGCGGGAGAGAGATGCTCGCTTCCGGTTTGGAGCGAGCAGTCGCACTACGCTTCACTCCACAGGTAATATTACACTTCACTACATTACAACGGTTTGATTTGTTTGATCCGAGCAATTCTTTTCTTTTCTTAGCTAGCTACATAGCCGTCTTTGTATCAAAGATAATCGTGTAGCTTAGAGTAATTATCGAAGTTAGCTATCTTCGTCCTCCTAACGTAGTCATCACTGCTAGCTAGCTAGCTAGTCAACACTGCTAGCTAGCCAACCAGCCAACTTCCACCGACTAGCTGCACTATCTATTACATTACAACGGAACGACTTGACTAGTGTAGTGTTAGTAGTGTTAGTGAGCCAGCTACTTAGTTGTCTTTGCATCTAAGATAATTGTGTAGTTTAGAGTAATTATTAGTAAGTAGCCAGCCGCGACGCCAGACGTAGTCAACACACCTAGTCATCACTAATCCACTGCTAGCTAGCTAGCCAACAGCTAGCCAACCGTTACCGACTAGCAGCGCTGTAGATACCAATACTTTACAACGGAACGATTTGACTAGTGCAGTGTTGGCTAGCTAGCTACATAGTTGTCTTTGTCATAGCCTGATAATTGTGTAGTTTAGTAATTACCGAGGTTAGCTAGCCAGCTATTGCCGTCCCCCGCGACGCCATTTTTCCTAACCCAGCCAACTAGTAACACTGTAGAAACTAAAATACATTACAAAGGAACGTCTTGATTAGTGTTATGTTAGCTAGCTACAAAGTTGCTTTTGTATCATGACAAGGTGTAGTACTGAAACTATCGAGGTCACCTAGCCAGCTACACCTAGCCAGCTACACGGTCAAACAAAGTCAACAACGCAGCCACTGCTAGCTAGCCTACTCCACCAGCCAGCAGTACTGTATCATTTTCGTCATTTTAGTCAATAGATTTTCTGCAACGTAAGCTTAACTTTCTGAACATTCGAGACGTGTAGTCCACTTGTCATTCCAATCTCCTTTGCATTAGCGTAGCCTCTTCTGTAGCTTGTCAACTATGTGTCTGTCGATCCCGGTTCTCTCCACTCTGCACAGGCCATACAAACGCTTCACACCGCGTGGCCGCTGCCACTCTAACCTGGTGGTCCCAGCGCGCACGACCCACGTGGAGTTCCAGGTCTCCGGCAGCCTCTGGAACTGCCGGTCTGCGGCCAACAAGGCTGAGTTCATCTCAGCCTATGCTACCCTCCAGTCCCTAGACTTCCTGGCGCTGACGGAAACATGGATCACCACAGATAACACTGCTACTCCTACTGCTCTCTCCTCGTCTGGCCACGTGTTCTCGCATACCCCTAGAGCATCGAGCCAGCGGGGTGGTGGCACTGGAATCCTCATCTCTCCCAAGTGGACATTCTCTCTTTCTCCCCTGACCCATCTGTCTATCTCCTCATTTGAATTCCATGCTGTCACAGTTACCAGCCCTTTCAAGCTTAACATCCTCATAATTTATCGCCCTCCAGGTTCCCTTGGAGAGTTCATCAATGAGCTTGACGCCTTGATAAGTTCCTTCCCTGAGGATGGCTCACCTCTCACAGTTCTGGGTGACTTTAACCTCCCCACGTCTACCTTCGACTCACTCCTCTCTGCCTCCTTCTTTCCACTCCTCTCCTCTTTTGACCTCACCCTCTCACCTTCCCCCCCTACTCACAAGGCAGGCAATACGCTTGACCTCATCTTCACTAGATGCTGTTCTTCCACTAATCTCATTGCAACTCCTCTCCAAGTCTCCGACCACTACCTTGTATCCTTTTCCCTCTCGCTCTCATCAAAAACTTCTCACTCTGCCCCTACTCGGATGGTATTGCGCCGTCCCAACCTTCGCTCTCTCTCTCCTGCTACTCTCTCCTCTTCCATCCTATCATCTCTTCCCTCTGCTCAAACCTTCTCCAACCTATCTCCTGATTTTGCCTCCTCAACCCTCCTCTCCTCCCTCTCTGCATCCTTTGATTTTCTCTGTCCCCTATCCTCCAGGCCGGCTCGGTCCTCCCCTCCTGCTCCGTGGCTCGACGACTCACTGCGAGCTCACAGAACAGGGCTCCGGGCAGCCGAGCGGAAATGGAGGAAAACTCGCCTCCCTGCGGACCTCGCATCCTTTCACTCCCTCCTCTCTACATTTTCCTCTTCTGTCTCTGCTGCTAAAGCCACTTTCTACCACTCTAAATTCCAAGCATCTGCCTCTAACCCTAGGAAGCTCTTTGCTACCTTCTCCTCCCTCCTGAATCCTCCTCCCCCTCCCCCCCCCCTCCTCCCTCACTGCGGATGACTTCGTCAACCATTTTGAAAAGAAGGTTGACGACATCCGATCCTCGTTTGCTAAGTCAAGCGACACCGCTGGTCCTGCTCACACTGCCCTACCCTGTGCTTTGACCTCTTTCTCCCCTCTCTCTCCAGATGAAATCTCGCGTCTTGTGACGGCCGGCCGCCCAACAACCTGCCCACTTGACCCTATCCCCTCCTCTCTTCTCCAGACCATTTCCGGAGACCTTCTCCCCTACCTCACCTCGCTCATCAACTCATCCTTGACCGCTGGCTACGTCCCTTCCGTCTTCAAGAGAGCGAGAGTTGCACCCCTTCTGAAAAAACCTACACTCGATCCCTCCGATGTCAACAACTACAGACCAGTATCCCTTCTTTCTTTTCTCTCCAAAACTCTTGAACGTGCCGTCCTTGGCCAGCTCTCCTGCTATCTCTCTCAGAACGACCTTCTTGATCCTAATCAGTCAGGTTTCAAGACTGGGCATTCAACTGAGACTGCTCTTCTCTGTGTCACGGAGGCTCTCCGCACTGCTAAAGCTAACTCTCTCTCCTCTGCTCTCATCCTTCTAGACCTATCTGCTGCCTTTGATACTGTGAACCATCAGATCCTCCTCTCCACCCTCTCCGAGCTGGGCATCTCCGGCGCGGCCCACGCTTGGATTGCGTCCTACCTGACAGGTCGCTCCTACCAGGTGGCGTGGCGAGAAGCTGTCTCCGCACCACGTGCTCTCACCACTGGTGTCCCCCAGGGCTCTGTTCTAGGCCCTCTCCTATTCTCGCTATACACCAAGTCACTTGGCTCTGTCATATCCTCACACGGTCTCTCCTATCATTGCTATGCAGACGACACACAATTAATCTTCTCCTTTCCCCCTTCTGACAACCAGGTGGCGAATCGCATCTCTGCATGTCTGGCAGACATATCAGTGTGGATGATGGATCACCACCTCAAGCTGAACCTCGGCAAGACGGAGCTGCTCTTCCTCCCGGGGAAGGACTGCCCGTTCCATGATCTCGCCATCACGGTTGACAACTCCCTTGTGTCCTCCTCCCAGAGTGCTAAGAACCTTGGCGTGATCCTGGACAACACCCTGTCGTTCTCCACTAACATCAAGGCGGTGACCCGATCCTGTAGGTTCATGCTCTACAACATTCGCAGAGTACGACCCTGCCTCACACAGGAAGCGGCGCAGGTCCTAATCCAGGCACTTGTCATCTCCCGTCTGGATTACTGCAACTCGCTGTTGGCTGGGCTCCCTGCCTGTGCCATCAAACCCCTACAACTCATCCAGAACGCCGCAGCCCGTCTGGTGTTCAACCTTCCCAAGTTCTCTCACGTCACCCCGCTCCTCCGCTCTCTCCACTGGCTTCCAGTTGAAGCTCGCATCCGCTACAAGACCATGGTGCTTGCCTACGGAGCTGTGAGGGGAACGGCACCTCCGTACCTTCAGGCTCTGATCAGGCCCTACACCCAAACAAGGGCACTGCGTTCATCCACCTCTGGCCTGCTCGCCTCCCTACCTCTGAGGAAGCACAGTTCCCGCTCAGCCCAGTCAAAACTGTTCGCCGCTCTGGCACCCCAATGGTGGAACAATCTCCCTCACGATGCCAGGACAGCGGAGTCAATCACCACCTTCCGGAGACACCTGAAACCCCACCTCTTTAAGGAATACCTGGGATAGGATAAAGTAATCCTTCTAACCCCCCCTTTAAAGGATTTAGATGCACTATTGTAAAGTGTTTGTTCAACTGGATATTATAGGTGAATGCACCAATTTGTAAGTCGCTCTGGATAAGAGCGTCTGCTAAATGACTTAAATGTAATGTAAATGAAACGCAGCGGAAGAGAAATGAAATGCAACGGGAGAGAAATTAAACGCAGTGTAAGAGAAATGAAATGCAGCAGGTGAGGGATGAAACGCAGTGGGAGAGGGATGAAATGCAGTGGGAGAGGGATGCAATGCAGTGGGAGAGGGATGAAACGCAGTGGGAGAGATTTGAAACGCAGTGGGAGAGATGAAACGCAGCAGTAGAGGGATGAAACGCAGTGGGAGAGGGGTGAAACGCAGTGGGAGAGATGAAACGCAGCAGTAGAGGGATGAAACGCAGCGGGAGAGGGATGAAACGCAGCGGGAGAGATGAAACGCAGTGGGAGAGGGATGAAACGCAGCGGGAGAGATGAAACGCAGCGGGAGAGGGATGAAACGCAGCGGGAGAGGGATGAAACGCAGCGGGAGAGGGATGAAACGCAGCGGGAGAGGGATGAAACGCAGCGGGAGAGGGATGAAACGCAGCGGGAGAGGGATGAAACGCAGCGGGAGAGGGATGAAACGCAGCGGGAGAGGGATGAAACGCAGCGGGAGAGGGATGAAAGGCAGCGGGAGAGGGATGAAAGGCAGCGGGAGAGGGATGAAACGCAGCGGGAGAGGGATGAAACGCAACGGGAGAGGGATGGAAGGCAGCAGGAGAGGGATGAAGAGCGGCGGGAGAGGGATGAAACGCAGCGGGAGAGGGATGGAAGACAGCAGGAGAGGGATGAAAGGCAGCAGTAGAGGGATGAAAGGCAGCAGTAGAGGGATGAAAGGCAGCAGGAGAGGGATGAAAGGCAGGAGAGGGATGAAAGGCAGCAGTAGAGGGATGAAATGCAGCGGGAGAGGGATGAAACGCAGCGGGAGAGGGATGAAAGGCAGCAGGAGAGGGATGAAAGGCAGCAGGAGAGGGATGAAAGGCAGCAGGAGAGGGATGAAAGGCAGCAGGAGAGGGATGAAAGGCAGCAGTAGAGGGATGAAACGCAGCGGGAGAGGGATAAAACGCAGCGGGAGAGGGATGAAAGGCAGCAGGAGAGGGATGAAAGGCAGCGGGAGAGGGATGAAAGGCAGCGGGAGAGGGTGTATGTGTGTGTCTGTGTGTGTGTCTCACCATGCAATACGTGGTTTAGGCCATCCAGACACGGTGCAGTGCAGCTTGACAGTCTTGCCCTCCCAGACAGTCTGTCCTCGGGGACGAACTATGAACTCAGGAGGATGGGTCAGGTTGTCACTGTTCTGCTTCTTACGGAACTCTGCTCTCTCTTCAACCTACAGGGGGACAGGACGTGGATAAAACTCTGCTCTCTCTTCAACCTACAGTGGATCAGGAAGTGGTTAAAACTCTGCTCTTTCCCCAATCTACAGGAGGACAGGAAGTGGTTAAAATGCTGCTCTCTCCTCAACCTACAGGGGGACAGGAAGGGGTTAAAATGCTGCTCTCTCTCTGTCCTCAACCTACAGGGGGACAGGAAGTGGTTAAAACTCTGCTCTTTCCCCAATCTACAGGGGGACAGGAAGTGGTTAAAATGCTGCTCTCTCTTCAACCTACAACATGACAGGAAGTGGTTAAAATGCTGCTCTCTCCTCAACCTACAACAGGACAGGAAGGGGTAAAATCTCTTTCCTCAACCTACAGTTTTAAAACTCTGCTTTCTCTCCTCAACCTACAAGGGACAGATAGCAGGGATATGGAGAGGAAAGGGTTAACTCCTCTAAGACTGAAAAAAGACCACAAGTAATGTGGTGTCCAGGATGACTTTCTTCTGTAGCTCCCGTCAATCGATCAATCAATAGTACTGACCTTCTTGCTGAGCTCCAGGCGGTCAGCTGACTCTCTAATGTGCCTCTTCCTGCTCTTCTTCTCCACGGTAATCGTCTCCATGGAGCTGGTCTCCAGGGAGCTGGTCTCCAGGGAGAACAGGTTCCTCATGGCAACATGCCCCACCCCCTCCTCCTTCACTTCTTCCTGGACCTCCACTAAGCCCCGGGCAAACTCATGGCTACGGACAAAACAGACAACAACAGACACAGTCAACAGTCAGACTGCATTCAAAACCATGTCTGAGGATTTTGCAATTATCCAAAAGACATTTGACAAGCACTCATCCAAAGGAGTCTACCATAAGAACCAATTGAGGCGCATTAACATTCTAAATCGATGGAATTGAGGACGTAAAGATGGAAACTTAGCATGAAACAGAAGTCAAGGTCAAGAAACTCCTGGCAGATCAACTCAAACTGGACCCTAAACTCATCGAGATGGAGAAGGGCCATAGGAATGGCACTTCCCTGATGGACGGTCAGATCTATAGTGGTGAAACTGCCCTGATGGACGGCCCAGATCTATAGTGGTGAAACTGCCCTGATGGACGGCCCAGATCTATAGTGGTGAAACTGCCCTGATGGACGGCAGATCTATAGTGGTGAAACTGCCCTGATGGACGGCCCAGATCTATAGTGGTGAAACTGCCCTGATGGACGGCAGATCTATAGTGGTGAAACTGCCCTGATGGACGGCCCAGATCTATAGTGGTGAAACTGCCCTGATGGACGGCGGATCTATAGTGGTGAAACTGCCCTGATGGACGGCCCAGATCTATAGTGGTGAAACTGCCCTGATGGACGGCCCAGATCTATAGTGGTGAAACTGCCCTGATGGACGACCCAGATCTATAGTGGTGAAACTGCCCTGATGGACGGCCCAGATCTATAGTGGTGAAACTGCCCTGATGGACGGCAGATCTATAGTGGTGAAACTGCCCTGATGAACGGCCCAGATCTATAGTGGTGAAACTGCTCTGATGGACGGCCCAGATCTATAGTGGTGAAACTGCTCAGGTTCAAAGACAAGGAGGAGATTCTCAGGAGAGCCAAGTGCCTGAAGGGAACCACAATATTCATCAATTTAGACTTCTCCGAAAAGGTACGCCTCAGAAGAAATGAACTGTTGCCACGACTAATTGAAGAAAGAAATAAAGGCAACATCACATACCTGAAGTATGATCAGCTGGTTGTTCACCCCCCCCCCCCCCTCTCGTAAGCCTAAGGGACTCCGCTATAGTCCACTGATTTGACACACACACACACACACACACACACACACACACACACACACACACACACACACACACACACACACACACACATACTCTGAAGATAAAATGTGTTTTTTATTAGGGGATTACAACATAAATGTATTTAAAGGTGAGAACCATTCACTGACAGCCTTCCCTGTGGCTCAGTTGGTAGAGCATGGTGTTTGCAACGCCAGCATGGTGTGTGCAACGCCAGGGTTGTGGGTTCGATTCCCACGGGGGGCCAGTACAAAAAAATTATAAAAATAAAAAATGCATGAAATTAAATGTATGCATTCACTACTGTAAGTTGCTCTGGATAAGAGCGTCTGCTAAATGACTAAAATGTAAATGTAAAAATCTGACTTTCTGAATACTCCAGCTATCTGTATCTGTAATACTGGCCCAACGCTCTAACCACTAGGCTACCTGCCACCCTTTCTGAATACTCCATCTATCTGTATGTATCTATCAGACCAGACTGACCAGTTTATCTGACACCCTTATTGATACTATTTTTACTAATTATTTGAATAATGTTGTTAACATTTTCAGACAAGATAGAACGGCCAAAGGGGGCGGTGTTGCAATCTACTGCAGAGATAGCCTGCAGAGTTCTGTCCTACTATCCAGGTCTGTACCCAAACAATTTGAACTTCTTCTTTTAAAAATCCACCTCTCTAAAAACAAGTCTCTCACCGTTGCCGTATACTATAGACCACCCACTGCCCCCAGCTGTGCTCTGGACACCATATGTGAATTGATTGCCCCCCATCTATCTTCAGAGCTCGTGTTGCTAGGTGACCTAAACTGGGACATGCTTAACACCCCAGCCATCCTACAGTCTAAGTTTGATGCCCTCAATCTCACACAAATTATCAATGAACCTACCAGGTACAACCCCAAAGCCATAAACACGGGCACCCTCATAGATATCATCCTAACCAACTTGCCCTCTAAATACACCTCTGCTGTTTTCAACCAAGATCTCAGCGATCACTGCCTCATTGCCTGCATCCGTAATGGGTCTGCGGTCAAACAACCACCCCTCATCACTGTCAAACGCTCCCTAAAACAGTTCAGCGAGCAGGCCTTTCTAATCGACCTGGCCCTGGTATCCTGGAAGGATATTGACCTCATTCCGTCAGTAGAGGATGCCTGGTTATTCTTTAAAACGCCTTCCTCACCATCTTAAATAAGCATGCCCCATTCAAGAAATTTAGAACCAGGAACAGATATAGCCCTTGGTTCTCCCCAGACCTGACTGCCCTTAACCACACAAAAACATCCTGTGGCGTTCTGCATTAGCATCGAACAGCCCCCGTGATATGCAACTTTTCAGGGAAGTTAGAAACCAATATACACAGACCAAGGTTAGTTTTATCAAGCAGAAATTTGCTTCCTGCAACACGAACTCAAAAAAGTTCTGGGACACTGTAAAGTCCTTGGAGAATAAGAGCACCTCCTCCAGGCTGCCCACTGCACTGAGGCTAGGAAACACTGTCACCACCGATAAATCTACGATAATTGAGAATTTCAATAAGCATTTTTCTACGGCTGGCCATGCTTTCCACCTGGCTACCCCCACCCCGGTCAATAGCACTGCACCCCCCACAGCAACTCGCCCAAACCTCCCCCATTTCTCCTTCACCCAAATCCAGATAGCTGATGTTCTGAAAGAGCTGCAAAATCTGGACCCCAACAAATCAGCTGGGCTAGACAATCTGGACCCTTTCTTTCTAAAATGATCTGCCAAAATTGTTGCAACCCTTATTACTAGCCTGTTCAACCTCTCTTTTGTGTTGTCTGAGATTCCTAAAGATTGGAAAGCAGCTGCGGTCATCCCCCTCTTCAAAGGGGACACTCTTGACCCAAACTGTTACAGACCTATATCTATCCTACCCTGCCTCCCTTCGAAAGCCAAGTCAACAAACAGATTACCGACCATTTTGAATCCCACTGCACCTTCTCAGCTATGCAATCTGGTTTCAGAGCTGGTCATTGGTGCACCTCAGCCACGCTCAAGGTCCTAAACGATATCTTAACCGCCATCGATAAGAAACAATACTGTGCAGCTGTATTCATTGACCTGGCCAAGGCTTTCGACTCTGTCAATCAACACATCCTCATCTGCAGACTCAACAGCCTTGGTTTCTCAAATGATTGCCTCGCCTGGTTCACCAACTACTTCTCTGATAGAGTTCAGTGTGTCAAATTGGAGGGCCTGTTGTTCGGGCCTCTGGCAGTCTCTATGGGGGTGCCATAGGGTTCAATTCTTGGGCTGACTCTTTTCTCTGTATACATCAATGATGTCGCTCTTGCTGCTGGTGAGTCTCTGATCCACCTCTACGCAGACGAAACCATTCTGTATACTTCTGGCACTTCTTTGGACACAGTGTTAACTACCATCCAGACGAGCTTCAATGCCATACAACTCCCCTTCCGTGACCTCCAACTGCTCTTAAATGCAAGTAAAACTAAATGCATGCTCTTCAACCGATTGCTGCCTGCACCTGCCCGCCCATCCAGCATCACTACTCTGGACGGTTCTGACCTAGAATATGTGGACAACTACAAATACCTGGGTGTCTGGTTAGACTGTAAACTCTCCTTCCAGATTCACATCAAACATCTCCAATCCAAAGTTAAATCTAGAATTGGCTTCCTATTTCGTAACAAAGCATCTTTCACTCATGCTGCCAAACATACCCTTGTAAAACTGACCATCCTACCGATCCTTGACTTCGGCGATGTCATTTACAAAATAGCCTCCAATACCCTACTCAATAAATTGGATGCAGTCTATCACAGTGCCATCCGCTTTGTCACCAAAGCCCCATATACTACCCACCACTGCGACCTGTACGCTCTCGTTGGCTGGCCCTCGCTTCATACTCGTCGCCAATCCCACTGGCTCCAGGTCATCTACAAGACCCTGCTAGGTAAAGTTCCCCCTTATCTCAGCTCGCTGGTCACCATAGCAGCACCCACCTGTAGCACGCGCTCCAGCAGGTATATCTCTCTGGTCACCCCCAAAGCCAATTCCTCCTTCGGCCACCTCTCCTTCCAGTTCTCTGCTGCCAAAGACAGGAACGAACTACAAAAATCTCTAAAACTGGAAACACTTATCTCCCTCACTAGATTTAAGCACCAGCTGTCAGAGCAGCTCACAGATTACTGCACCTGTACATAGCCCATCTATAATTTAGCCCAAACAACTACCTCCTCCCCTACTGTATTTATTTATTTTGCTCCTTTGCACCCCATTATTTCTATTTCTACTTTGCACTTTCTTCCACTGCAAATCTAACATTCCAGTGTTTTACTTGCTATATTGTATTTACTTTGCCACCATGGCCTTTTTTGCCTTTACCTCCCTTATCTCACCTCATTTGCTCACTTTGTATGTAGACTTATTTCTCTACTGTATGTTTGTTTTGCCTACATGGTTAAATAAAGGTGAAATTAAAAAAATTAAAAATACAGGTATACTTTATACTGACATTTGACCACTTTCCAACTTTCCAGCTGCTGGACATTAACAGATGGGAAGGATTAGTAGCATTAAATTTAGAATATTTAACTAAAGTAATTGGGAGCTCTTTAAGATGCTGATTGTTGATATTTCATGGTAAATGTTTATAATCAGGCTGATGAAGAGTCTGCTTACCAGCCTTTACTCACATCTTTCAACTCTGTATTTCCCCAGTGTTTTCCCTTAGTTAAACCAAGTAAGAGATCAGCAGAAGGGTTCTGGAAACCTTGGTTTACAAATGGATCCTGGACTTCCTACAGGCCGGCCCCCAGGTGGTAAGGGCGTGCTTAGTCCCCTCCTGTGTTCCATGTTCACTCATGACTGGGTGGCCAAGCACGACTCCAACACCATCATTAAGTTTGCTGACGACACAACAGTGGTAGGCCTGATCACCGACAACGATGAGACAGCCTATAGGGAGGAGGTCAGAGAACTGGCAGTGTGGTGCCAGGACAACAACCTCTCCTTCAATGTGAGCATAACAAAGGAGCTGATCGTGGACTACAGGAAAAGGCGAGCCGAACAGGCCCCCATTAACATCAACGGGGCTCAAGTGGAGGGGGTCAAGAGTTTCAAGGTCCTTGGTGTCCACATCAACAACGAACTATCATGGTCCAAACACACGAAGTCAGTCGTGAAGAGGGTATGACAAAACCTTTTCCCCCTCAGGAGACTGAAAAGATTTGACATGGGCCCCCAGATCCTCAAAAGGTTCTACAGCTGCACCATCGAGAGGATCCTGATGGGTTGCATCACTGCCTGGTATGGCAACTGCTCGGCCTCCGACCATAAGGCGCAGAGGGTAGTGTGTACGGCCCAGTACATCACTGGGGCCAAGCTTCCTGCCATCCAGGACCTATATACTAGGCGGTGTCAGAGGAAAGTCCAAAAAGCTCCTTAACAGCTTCAACCACCAAGCCATAAGACTGCTGAACAATTAATCAAATGGCCACCCGGACTATTTACATTGAGCCCCCCTCCATTTGTTTTTACACTGCTGCTACTCGCTGTTTATTATCTATACATAGTCACTTTACCCCTACCTTCATGTACAAATTACCTCAAAAGTAATCACATAACAATCACATAACAATCACATAACAATAACGAGGCTACAGGGGTACCGGTACAGAGTCAATGCGGAGGCTATATACAGGGGGTACCGGTACAGAGTCAATGTGGAGGCTATATACAGGGGGTACCGGTACAGAGTCAATGTGGAGGCTATATACAGGGGTACCGGTACAGAGTCAATGTGGAGGCTATATACAGGGGGTACCGGTACAGAGTCAATGTGGAGGCTATATACAGGGGGTACCGGTACAGAGTCAATTTGGAATCTATATACAGGTGGTACCGGTACAGAGTCAATGTGGAGGCTATATACAGGGGGTACCGGTACAGAGTCAATGTGGAGGCTATAAGCAGGGGGTATCGGTACAGAGTCAATGTGGAGGCTATATCCTGTTTGGTATAGGGGGCAGTATTGAGAATTTTGGAAAAAATATGTTCCCATTTTTAACGGCCTCCTACACCAACTCAGAAGCTAGAATATGCATATTATTGTTCAGGTTTGGATAGAAAACACTCTGAATTTTCTAAAACTGTTTGAATGGTGTCTGTGAGTATAACAGAACTCCTATGGCAGGCAAAAACCTGACAAGGCTTCAAGCAGGAAGTACCCTGTCTGACAAGGAGTCGTGCGTCTTACCTCTTTTTATTGAAAAGTAAGGATCTTAGCTGTAACGTGACAATTCCCAGGGCTCCAATAGGCTCTCAGAGCCCGCGAAATAACTGAAGGTTTACGAGGGAACCTCAGGTTGAAATATATTATCGCCTTTTGTAAGTGGATGCTCGGAGGACCTTTCAATGATGCGCGTGCATGAGTCGCTTCTGAGGAGAAATTTTATTCGGCTGTTTAGGCTCAATGCATACTCCCGGTCGGAATATTAACACTTCTCTATGACATAAATGGCATAAAAATTGGTTTTAAACAGCGGTTGACATGCTTCGAAGTACGGTAATGGAATATTTAGACATTTTTGACACGCCAATGCGCCATGCGCGACACCGCGAAAAAGCATTCTAGAACTCACGAACAAAACGTCGCTGTTGGAACATAACGATGGATTATTTGGGACCAAACCAACATTTGTTATTGAAGTAGAAGTCCTGGCAGTGTATTCTGATGAAGAACAAGCAAGGTAAGAACATCTTTCTTATAGGAAATGTGATTTTGGTGGATGCTGACCTGGGTGGGTATCTAAATAGCTAGCCCTGTAATGCCGGGCTATGTACTTAGATTATTGCAAAATGTGCTTCATCCGAAAAGCTATTTTAAAATCGGACATATCGAGTGCATAGAGGGGTAATGTATCTATAATTCTTAAAATAATTGTTATGCTTTTTGTGAACGTTTATCGTGAGTAATTTAGCAAACTGTTAGTAAATTCACCGGAAGTTTGCGGTGGTTATGCTTTTTCTGAACGTCACATGCTAATGTAAAAAGCTGGTTTTTGATATAAATATGAACTTGATTGAACAGACATGCATGTATTGTATAACACAATGTCCTAGGTGTGTCATCTGATGAAGATTATAAAAGGTTAGTGCTGCATTTAGCTGTGGTTTGGGTTTATGTGACATGATATGCTAGCTTGAAAAATGGCTGTGTGATTATTTCTGGCTGGGTACTCTGCTGACATAATCTAATGTTTTGCTTTTGTTGTAAAGCCTTTTTGAAATCGGACAGTGGGGTTAGATTAACGAGATTCTTGTCTTTAAATAGCTGTGAAATAGTCATATGTTTGAGAAATTGAAGTTATAGCATTTCTAACGATTCAAAAATCGCGCCACTGGATTTCAGTGGCTGTTACGTAGGTGGGACGAGTTCGTCCCACATGTACTAGAGAGGATATACAGGGGGTACCGGTACAGAGTCAATGTGGAGGCTATATACAGGGGGTACCGGTACAGAGTCAATGTGGAGACTATATACAGGTGGTACCGGTACAGAGTCAATGTGGAGGCTATATACAGGGGGTACCGGTACAGAGTCAATGTGGAGGCTATATACAGGAGGTACCGGTACCGAGTCAATGTGGAGACTATATACAGGTGGTACCGGTACAGAGTCAATGTGGAGGCTATATACAGGGGGTACCGGTACAGAGTCAATGTGGAGACTATATACAGGTGGTACCGGTACAGAGTCAATGTGGAGGCTATATACAGGGGGTACCGGTACAGAGTCAATGTGGAGGCTATATACAGGTGGTACCGGTACAGAGTCAATGTGGAGACTATATACAGGTGGTACCGGTACAGAGTATTTTTTACTTTAGCAAATATTTTCTTAACTCTATTAACTCTATTCTGATCACCTGTTCACACACCTGTATGTCATTATCACACACTATTTAGTTCAGTTCTTTGCACCCCATCACTGTGAGGTATTGCTTGTTTTGATTCACGTTCTATTCGGAGCTCTGTTAATTTCCATTTTAGTCCTCCCGTGTTTTTGGCCATCCTCACTAACAATGCCTTTTTGCCTTTTCCCTGCCTGTACTGTTACTTTTTTGGAGTCCCTGTGTATGACCTTCTGCCTGACCCTGGACCCAGCTACCTTCCAGAAGGACAACCATCTCTGCAGCACTCCACCAATCAGGCCTTTATGGTAGAGTGGCCAGACGGAAGCCACTCCTCAGTAAAAGGCACATGACAGCCCTCTTGGAGTTTGCCAAAAGGCACCTAAATTACTCTCAGACCATGAAAAACAAGATTCTCTGGTGTGATGAAGCCAAGATTGAACTCTTTGGCCTGAATGCCAAGCTTCACGTCTGGAGGAAACGTGGCACCATCCCTACGGTGAAGCATGGTGGTGGCAGCATCATGCTGTGGGGATGTTTTTCAGAGGCAGGAACTGGGAGAATAGTCAGGGTCGAGGGAAAGATGAACGGAGCAAAGTAAAGAGAGATCCTTGATGAAAACCTGCTCCAGAGCCCTCAGGACCTCAGACTGGGGCGAAGGTTCACCTTCCAACAGGACAACGACCCTAAGCACACAGCCAAGACATCGCAGGAGTGGCTTCGGCACAAGTTTATGAATGTCCTTCAGTGGCCCAGCCAGAGCCCGGACTTGAGCCCGACCGAACATCTCTGGAGAGACCTGTAAATAGCGGTGCATGTACCCTTCCCCATCCAACCTGACAGAGCTGGAGAGGATCTGCAGAGAAGAATGGGAGAAACTCCCCAAATACAGGTGTGCCAAGCTTGTAGCGTCATACCCAAAAAGACTCAAGGCTGTAATCACTGCCAAAGGTGCTTCAACAAAGTACAGAGTAAAGGGTCTGAATTTTTATGTAAATGTGATTTCTCCATTTTTATTTTTAATTTTGGGCAAAAAAATGTATCTAAAAACTTGTTTATGCTTTGTTATTATGGGGTATTCTGTGAAGATTCATGAGATTTTTTTTCAAATCAATTTTAGAATAAGGCTGTAACATAACAAAATGTGGAAAATGTCAAGCGGTCTGAATACTTTCCAATTGAACTCTAGTTATGTTTCTGATAGAGAACAATTTGTTTATGCAAATGGCTGTGCATCTACCAAGATATCCTGGCGTACCACAGGATTCGACAATTGGACCTTTGTTATTCCTCATCTATATCAACGACCTTGCTGCTGGGTCTTCTACCATACTTCACATACTCTTTGCTGATGTTACCAACTCAGGCATGCCCACACTTTCTGAATGGTTCCATATAAACAAATGATCTTTAAATGTTAAAAAATCCAACTTTATTGTTTCACTAGTAAGAATAATAAATATTGTAAAAAAGGAGCCATACTCTCAATTGGTGGAAATGAAATGGATGAAAGTTATCCTGGAAAGATCATATTCAATTTGTCTGCAGTAAAGTGATGAAATCTGTTGTTATCATCAGAGAGATGAGTGGTTTGGTTCATCAGGCTTACTTCCTCACTCTATACTAGAGCTTAATTTACCCATATCTCATTTACTGTAATATGGCCAGAACATATGCCTCCTGCCTACACAAATTACTCATCATACAAAATACATTTACAAGACTAGAGACCTCCTCTAATTACCTGGCTCCATCTGCACCTTTGTTTAAGAAACTCAATATCTTGTCTATTTACGACATTAATGTACGCCAACTATGCACTTTCATCTACAAATACTCATACCTCCCAGACAGTTTACCTAAACCCTTCAGTGGATTCTTCCAGGTCCCAGTTTACCTAAACCCTTCAGTGGATTCTTCCAGGTCCCAGACAGTTTACCTAAACCCTTCAATGGATTCTTCCAGGTCCCAGTTTACCTAAACCCTTCAATGGATTCTTCCAGGTCCCAGTTTACCTAAACCCTTCAATGGATTCTTCCAGGTCCCAGTTTACCTAAACCCTTCAATGGATTCTTCCAGGTCCCAGTTTACCTAAACCCTTCAATGGATTCTTCCAGGTCCCAGGCAGTTTACCTAAACCCTTCAATGGATTCTTCCAGGTCCCAGTTTAACCTAAACCCTTCAATGGATTCTTCCAGGTCCCAGTTTACCTAAACCCTTCAATGGATTCTTCCAGGTCCCAGTTTACCTAAACCCTTCAATAGATTCTTCCAGGTCCCAGTTTACCTAAACCCTTTAATGGATTATTCCAGGTCCCAGACAGTTTACCTAAACCCTTCAATGGATTCTTCCAGGTCCCAGTTTACCTAAACCCTTCAATGGATTCTTCCAGGTCCCAGACAGTTTACCTAAACCCTTCAATGGATTCTTCCAGGTCCCCCAGACAGTTTACCTAAACCCTTCAGTGGATTCTTCCAGGTTAATTCTGAAATCCATCTATTTAACACAAGACAATGCGATAACCTTCCCCCTCCCCACTGCTGCACTTCACATAGTCAATTCTCTATTAGATATAGATGTACCATACTCTGGAAATATTATTTTCACATTGTTAAAACATCATACTCCCTCAATAACTTCAAGTGAATACTGGAGGTCAGCCTGATGAACCAATCTACTCAGTAATCTCCTCCATGAATACTGGAGGTCAGCCTGATGAACCAAACTACTCAGTAATCTCCTCCATGAAGACTGGAGGTCAGCCTGATGAACCAAACTACTCAGTAATCTCCTCCATGAAGACTGGAGGTCAGCCTGATGAACCAAACTACTCAGTAATCTCCTCCATGAAGACTGGAGGTCAGCCTGATGAACCAAGCTACTCAGTAATCTCCTCCATGAAGACTGGAGGTCAGCCTGATGAACCAAGCTACTCAGTAATCTCCTCCATGAAGACTGGAGGTCAGCCTGATGAACCAAACTACTCAGTAATTTCCTCCATGAAGACTGGAGGTCAGCCTGATGAACCAAACTACTCAGTAATCTCCTCCATGAAGACTGGAGGTCAGCCTGATGAACCAAACTACTCAGTAATCTCCTCCATGAAGACTGGAGGTCAGCCTGATGAACCAAACTACTCAGTAGTCTCCTCCATGAAGACTGGAGGTCAGCCTGATGAACCAAACTACTCAGTAATCTCCTCCATGAAGACTGGGGGTCAGCCTGATGAAACAAACTACTCAGTAATCTCCTCCATGAAGACTGGGGGTCAGCCTGATGAACCAAACTACTCAGTAATCTCCTCCATGAAGACTGGGGGTCAGCCTGATGAACCAAACTACTCAGTAAGCTCCTCCATATAGCCCAACTTTCACACACATTTAAACAAAACTTATACCGTTTATCATTTTTTTGTGATTGCTGATCAGTTCATTTTTTACATTTATTATTAGTGGGTTTTGTTATGTGTTTTAATAACAAACGTTTTTTGTTTTTGTACTTACCGACTGTATTTTATATCGTTTTTTTTGTGCTTCCAACAACCTGCACACCGTTTATTTATTAGTTGTTATCTGTATTGTTGTTTATCACTTGTTCTCTTTGGTGCAAATAAATGAAACTAAACCTGAACATCCCCTAAATTAAATAAAGGTTAAACATGTATTTATGTTTTTATCCCCAAACTCATGGCTGAATAACAGACACATATTGTATCAATCAGTGTAAATGTCTATCTGAAACATGTCAATGTTACCATGTTACATCCCAGTCCCCCACCTGGTCCTGAAGACAGGAACTATGTATCCAATGACATCGTTGGTGTCAGGGTCCATGGCCAGGTACTTCTTGACTCTCGGCGGCAGCAGCTGGCTAGGTATGAACTCCGACCTCTTCTCTGATTGGACAGAACTCTTCTGCACTCTGACAGGGGGAGAAAAGGAGAGAGAGAGAGAGAGAGAGAGAGAGAGAGAGAGAGAGAGAGAGAGAGAGAGATCGAGAGAGAGAGAGAGAGAGATCGAGAGAGACAGAGACAGACTGAGTCAGAGCTTTTACAACTCTTTAACACCGAGTAGTTGTGTCATAGCAACAGTAGTTGTGTCATAGCAACAGTAGTTGTGTCATAGCAACAGTAGTTGTGTCATAGCAACAGTAGTTGTGTCATAGCAACAGTAGTTGTGTCATAGCAACAGATGTTCTACCTGGATTTACCTTTACAGTAACAGTTACTACTGAGAAAGATGTAAGAATGGAAAGTTACCAGTGTCACTAAACAAATACATATATGAAGACATACTGATAATGTAACCTAGAAATAACTGGCATGATCCTGACACACATTACAGACACAATAACAACACACAAACAACAGACAAAATAGATAAAGATACACCAGATACCACAGACACATTAGAAACCACAGATAAACCAGACCCAACAGATAAACCAGACACCACAGATACACCAGACACCACAGACACATTAGAAACCACAGATAAACCAGGCACCACAGATACACCACAGATAAACCAGACACCACAGATACACCAGACACCACAGATACACCACAGATACACCACAGATACACCACAGATACACAAGACACCACAGATACACCTAACACCACAGATACCCCACAGATAAACCAGACACCACAGATACACCAGACACCACAGATAAACCACAGATACACCAGACACCACAGATACAGCACAGATACACCAGACACACCACAGATACACCAGACACCACAGACACACCAGACACCACAGACACACCACAGATAAACCAGACACCACAGATACACCACAGATACACCAGACACACCACAGATACACCAGACACCAGACACACCACAGATAAACCAGACACCACAGATACACCAGACACCACAGATACACCACAGATACACCAGACACCACAGATACACCAGACACCACAGATACACCAGACATACCACAGATAAACCAGACACCACAGATACACCAGACACCACAGATACACCACAGATACACCACAGATACACCAGACACCACAGATACACCAGACACCACAGATACACCACAGATACACCAGACACAACAGATAAACCAGACACCACAGATACACCAGACACCACAGATACAGCACAGATACACCAGACACACCACAGATACACCAGACACCACAGACACACCAGACACCACAGACACACCACAGATAAACCAGACACCACAGATACACCACAGATACACCAGACACACCACAGATACACCAGACACCAGACACACCACAGATAAACCAGACACCACAGATACACCAGACACCACAGATACACCACAGATACACCAGACACCACAGATACACCAGACACCACAGATACACCAGACACACCACAGATAAACCAGACACCACAGATACACCAGACACCACAGATACACCACAGATACACCACAGATACACCAGACACCACAGATACACCAGACACCACAGATACACCAGACACCACAGATACACCACAGATACACCAGACACAACAGATACACCAGACACCACAGATAAACCAGACACCACAGATACACCAGACACCACAGATACACCACAGATACACCAGACACCACAGATATACCACAGATACACCACAGATATACCACAGATACACCACAGATACACCACAGATACACCAGACACCACAGATACACCACAGATACACCACAGATACACCACAGATACACCACAGATATACCACAGATACACCACAGATACACCACAGATACACCTGATACCACAGATACACAAGACACCACAGATACACAAGACACCACAGATACACCACAGATATACCAGACACCACAGATACACCAGATACCACAGATAAACCAGACCCAACAGATATACCAGACACCACAGATACACCAGACACCACAGATACACCAGACACCACGGATATACCACAGATATACCACAGATACACCACAGATACACCACAGATACACCTGATACCACAGATACACAAGACACCACAGATACACAAGACACCACAGATACACCACAGATATACCAGACACCACAGATACACCAGATACCACAGATAAACCAGACCCAACAGATATACCAGACACCACAGATACACCAGACACCACAGATACACCAGACACCACGGATATACCACAGATATACCAGACACCACAGACACACCACAGATACACTAGACACCACAGATACACCAGACACCACAGATACACCAGACACCACGGATATACCACAGATACACCAGACACCACAGATACACTAGACACCACAGATACACCAGACACCACAGATACACCACAGATATACCACAGACACACCACAGATACACCAGACACCACAGATACACCACAGATACACCACAGATACACCACAGATATACCAGACACCACAGATAAACCACAGATACACCACATTGGGAGAGCCAAAGAAACCTGTAAGTTTCTACATCACACGTTTTTCTCTAAGAGTGCAGTGCAGAGAGCAGATTAGACCATTATAATGATGATTAAGCCTCTAACGGCACATCAAATACATCGCTACAAGCTAAAGTTTAGAATCCCAAGACTAAAGATACAGGTCTGTTCAGTGAGCATTCAACCAAGGCACCACCAATGCATTTCAGTATTAAACTGTTCCTGTACAGGCCAGCCAACAGCAGTGTCATTATTAATAGTAATAAATAATGTCCCAATAGTACAGTCATTGAGTCGTTTTCCGCTCAAGCAGACACATGTAGCTCAACTCTCTCCATGAGTATCTCTGGCTCCCAGCCTGCAAGAGATCATGTTTACTCAGCAAGAAGACAAGCATTCAGCAGGGTCCCTCAGCCTTCAGCATGTCTCCAACATGGAGCCTTCAGCCTTCAGTATGTCCCCAACATGGAGCCTTCAGCATGTCTCCAACAAGGAGCCTTCAGCATGTCTCCTACATGGAGCCTTCAGCATGTCTCCTACATGGAGCCTTCAGCATGTCTCTTACATGGAGCCTTCAGCATGTCTCCAACATGGAGCCTTCAGCATGTCTCCTACATGGAGCCTTCAGCATGTCTCCAACATGGAGCCTTCAGCATGTCTCCACCATGGAGCCTTCAGCATGTCTCCAACATGGAGCCTTCAGCATGTCTCCAACATGGAGCCTTCAGCATGTCTCCAACATGGAGCCTTCAGCATGTCTCCAACATGGAGCCTTCAGCATGTCTCCAACATGGAGCCTTCAGCCTTCAGCATGTCTCCAACATGGAGCCTTCAGCCTACAGCATGTCTCCTACATGGAGCCTTCAGCATGTCTCCTACATGGAGCCTTCAGCCTTCAGCATGTCTCCTACATGGAGCTTTCAGCATGTCTCCTACATGGAGCCTTCAGCATGTCTCCACCATGGAGCCTTCAGCATGTCTCCAACATGGAGCCTTCAGCATGTCTCCAACATGGAGCCTTCAGCATGTCTCCAACATGGAGCCTTCAGCATGTCTCCTACATGGAGCCTTCAGCATGTCTCCAACATGGAGCCTACAGCATGTCTCCTACATGGAGCCTTCAGCCTTCAGCATGTCTCCAACATGGAGCCTTCAGCCTACAGCATGTCTCCTACATGGAGCCTTCAGCATGTCTCCTACATGGAGCCTTCAGCCTTCAGCATGTCTCCTACATGGAGCCTTCAGCCTTCAGCATGTCTCCAACATGGAGCCTTCAGCATGTCTCCAACATGGAGCCTTCAGCATGTCTCCAACATGGAGCCTTCAGCATGTCTCCTACATGGAGCCTTCAGCCTTCAGCATGTCTCCAACATGGAGCCTTCAGCATGTCTCCTACATGGAGCCTTCAGCATGTCTCCAAAATGGAGCCTTCAGCATGTCTCCAAAATGGAGCCTTCAACATGGAGCCTTCAGCATGTCTCCAACATGGAGCCTTCACCCTTCAGCATGTCTCCAACATGGAGCCTTCAGCATGTCTCCAACATGGAGCCTTCAGCATGTCTCCTACATGGAGCCTTCAGCATGTCTCCTACATGGAGCTTTCAGCATGTCTCCTACATGGAGCCTTCAGCATGTCTCCTACATGGAGCCTTCAGCATGTCTCCTACATGGAGCCTTCAGCATGTCTCCTACATGGAGCCTTCAGCATGTCTCCAACATGGAGCCTTCAGCATGTCTCCTACATGGAGCCTTCAACCTTCAGCAAGTCTCCAACATGGAGCCTTCAGCATGTCTCCTACATGGAGCCTTCAGAATGTCTCCAACATGGAGCCTTCAACATGGAGCCTTCAACATGGAGCCTTCAGCATGTCTCCAACATGGAGCCTTCACCCTTCAGCATGTCCCCAACATGGAGCCTTCAGCATGTCTCCAACATGGAGCCTTCAGCATGTCTCCTACATGGAGCCTTCAGCATGTCTCCTACATGGAGCCTTCAGCATGTCTCCTACATGGAGCCTTCAGCACGTCTCCAACATGGAGCCTTCAGCCTTCAGCACGTCTCCAACATGGAGCCTTCAGCACGTCTCCAACATGGAGCCTTCAGCACGTCTCCAACATGGAGCCTTCAGCACGTCTCCAACATGGAGCCTTCAGCACGTCTCCCACATGGAGCCTTCAGCACGTCTCCAACATGGAGCCTTCAGCACGTCTCCAACATGGAGCCTTCAGCACGTCTCCAACATGGAGCCTTCAGCACGTCTCCAACATGGAGCCTTCAGCACGTCTCCAACATGGAGCCTTCAGCACGTCTCCAACATGGAGCCTTCAGCACGTCTCCAACATGGAGCCTTCAGCACGTCTCCAACATGGAGCCTTCAGCACGTCTCCTACATGGAGCCTTCAGCACGTCTCCTACATGGAGCCTTCAGCACGTCTCCTACATGGAGCCTTCAGCACGTCTCCTACATGGAGCCTTCAGCACGTCTCCTACATGGAGCCTTCAGCACGTCTCCTACATGGAGCCTTCAGCACGTCTCCTACATGGAGCCTTCAGCACGTCTCCAACATGGAGCCTTCAGCACGTCTCCAACATGGAGCCTTCAGCACGTCTCCAACATGGAGCCTTCAGCACGTCTCCAACATGGAGCCTTCAGCATGTCTCCAACATGGAGCCTTCAGCACGTCTCCAACATGGAGCCTTCAGCACGTCTCCAACATGGAGCCTTCAGCACGTCTCCAACATGGAGCCTTCAGCACGTCTCCAACATGGAGCCTTCAGCACGTCTCCAACATGGAGCCTTCAGCACGTCTCCAACATGGAGCCTTCAGCACGTCTCCAACATGGAGCCTTCAGCACGTCTCCTACATGGAGCCTTCAGCACGTCTCCTACATGGAGCCTTCAGCACGTCTCCTACATGGAGCCTTCAGCACGTCTCCAACATGGAGCCTTCAGCACGTCTCCAACATGGAGCCTTCAGCACGTCTCCAACATGGAGCCTTCAGCATGTCTCCAACATGGAGCCTTCAGCATGTCTCCAACATGGAGCCTTTAGTCTGTAGAACAAAAGCCTTCTGACCATGTGTCTACAGAACCATGTGATATTGTTGATATTGTACCACAGGCTACTAAACTAACATCTGGAATGATTTTAAGATGGTCATACCATGGATCATGTCGCTATTTGACTGGGAATTTTTGGATCCCTTTTGGTACTAACCATGTTTATTTAGTCCAGAGAAACACATTTAATAACACATTCATAAATGGCAAAAAAGACAGTAAAAAAATAAATCAGAGGGAATAAGCTTTTGAAGAGTCAATTTTTTTTACACATACTTAAACCCTTATTTTTGGTGGCAGAAACATACCTCCATACATCAATGTGTTTGTGTGTGTTACTTTCAGATGAGTCCTGTGTCACGTGTGGTGGTCGTAGAGCAGAACAGAGAGCATCACGATGTTCGTGAGACTCTTCCCTTTCCACAGAGTGGTCACTCCATAGGCCAAACCGATGTCTCATGGTCTAACAAACAGCGCTGTAGCTCGGCCACCTTCCACCGTAGATACGGAAGGCCGACACACACAGATATGTCTAGCTTAAACGGATCGATTATTATTATATTACTTAGATTGAGGCAAGGGTGCGTCAACAGACATAAGGATTATGAACATATTTCCTCCAGACATACAAATCAGCAGTCAGTCACATACCTGTGTCAACACAACGTAGTAAAAGAAAATCCCTCAACACAAAAACTACAGTCATCTTTAGTAGTATTAGACCAACAGTCACTTCACCACACCAGGACTGTTACAACCAGGACATGAGTTAATCACGCGGATAGATTATAAATGATCAAACAGCAGAGGAGAGGAGCAGTAGAGAGATGGCACAGTCCTCCTCTCCTCCTCATCCTCCTGTTCTTACCCTATGGTGCTGTGCTGGATTCTCTTGTGGGCAGCATATGACAGCTGACTAAAAGAGGAGCGAGAGCTGTGATGGCTGATGCTCTCATGCTGCTGCTTCTTGTCACTGTGGTGGTGTTGTTGTTTCACATGGAACGATGCAGACATCCTGACTGGCTGGCTGATAAGTTCAGACTCCAGGCTCCCCGCCACACGCTAAGTTCAATCAGAACAGGATTTGTATCTATTCAGTGTAAATACGTCTGTAAAACAATCTGATTATGGTTATGTAGAGGTTATGTTATAGTTGGTTTAGTTCAAGCTTGCAGTTAAATATGTAAATTTATGATTAAAGGGTTTTAATTGATATTATTATTATTAGACTAAATAGAACAGTTGTACAGTGGGGGGAAAAAGTATTTGATCCCCTGCTGATTTTGTACGTTTGCCCACTGAAAAAGAAATGATCAGTCTATAATTTTAATAGTAGGTTTATTTGAACAGTGAGAGACAGAATAACAACAAAAAAATCCAGAAAAACGCATGTCAAAAATGTTATAAAATGATTTGCATTTTAATGAGGGAAATAAGTATTTGACCCCTCTGCAAAACATGACTTAGCACTTGGTGGCAAAACCCTTGTTGGCAATCACAGAGGTCAGACGTTTCTTGTCGTTGGCCACCAGGTTTGCACACATCTCAGGAGGGATTTTGTCCCACTCCTCTTTGCAGATCTTCTCCAAGTCATTAAGGTTTCGAGGCTGACGTTTGGCAACTCGAACCTTCAGCTCCCTCCACAGATTTTCTATGGGATTAAGGTCTGGAGACTGGCTAGGCCACTCCAGGACCTTAATGTGCTTCTTCTTGAGCCACTCCTTTGTTGCCTTGGCTGTGTGTTTTTTGGGTCATTGTCATGCTGGAATACCCATCCACGACCCATTTTCAATGCCCTGGCTGAGGGAAGGAGGTTCTCACACAAGATTTGACGGTACATGGCCCCGTCCATCGTCCCTTTGATGCGGTGAAGTTGTCCTGTCCCCTTAGCAGAAAAACACCCCCAAAGCATAATGTTTCCACCTCCATGTTTGACGGTGGAGATGGTGTTCTTGGAGTCATAGGCAGCATTCCTCCTCCTCCAAAAACGGCGAGTTGAGTTGATGCCAAAGAGCTCCATTTTGGTCTCATCTAACCACAACACTTTCACCAGTTGTCCTCTGAATCATTCAGATGTTCATTGGCAAACTTCAGACGGGCATGTATATGTATTCTTGAGCAGGGGGACCTTGCGGGCGCTGCAGGATTTCAGTCCTTCACGGCGTAGTGTGTTACCAATTGTTTTCTTGGTGACTATGGTCCCAGCTGCCTTGAGATCATTGACAAGATTCTCCCATGTAGTTCTAGGCTGATTCCTCACCGTTCTCATGATCATTGCAGCTCCACGAGGTGAGATCTTGCATGGAGCCCCAGGCCAAGGGATATTGACAGTTCTTTTGTGTTTCTTCCATTTGCGAATAATCGCACCAACTGTTGTCACCTTCTCACCAAGCTGCTTGGCGATGGTCTTGTAGCCCATTCCAGCCTTGTGTAGGTCTACAATCTTGTCCCTGACATCCTTGGAGAGCTCTTTGGTCTTGGCCATGGTGGAGAGTTTGGAATCTGATTGATTGATTGCTTCTGTGGACAGGTGTCTTTTATACAGGTAACAAGCTGCGGTTAGGATCACTCCCTTTAAGAGTGTGCTCCTAATCTTAGCTCGTTACCTGTATAAAAGACACCTGGGAGCCAGAAATCTTTCTGATTGAGAGGGGGTCAAATACTTATTTCCCTCATTAAAAAGCAAATCAATTTATAACATTTTTGACATGCGTTTTACTGGATATTTTTGTTGTTATTCTGTCTCTTACTGTTCAAATAAACCTACCATTAAAATGATAGACTGATAATTTCTTTATCAGTGGACAAACGTACTAAATCAGCAAAATCAGCAAAATCAACAACATCAGCTAAATCAGCAGGGGATCAAATACTGTTTCCCCCCCTGTACTTTAGTTGACAACATATTAAAATGACAAAGCTGTTATTAGAAGAATCTGATTGAAATAGCCAAGTTCACAATTGATTTCCTCTTTACTAGTAAGCTATATTGTGTCTTTAACCACTTCCTCTCCAATTAATTTCCTCTTTGCTAATAGGCTATATTGTGTCTTTAACCACTTCCTCTCCAATTAATTTCCTCTTTGCTAATAGGCTATATTGTGTCTTTAACCACTTCCTCTCCTACTCCAGCCTAACAACCACCTCAGTCTTGAGCCTGGAGACTGAGAGACTAAAGTGCTATTCCAGAGTAGACTGACACTGGAAAGGGTGAGCCCCATCAGGTGTCATGGGCAGGATAGGCCTACCCAGGGTGGGTAAGGGTATGAAAAGGCCTACCCAGGGTGAGTAAGGGTATGGTTAGGCCTACCCAGGGTGGGTAAGGGTATGGATATGCCTACCCAGGGTGAGTAAGGGTATGGATAGGCCTACCCAGGGTGGGTACGGGTATGGATAGGCCTACCCAGGGAGGCTAAGGGTATGGATAGGCCTACCTATGGTGGCTAAGGGTATGGATATGCCTACCCAGGGTGAGTAAGGGTATGGAAAGGTCTACCCAGGGTGGGTAAGGGTATGGATAGGCCTACCCAGGGTGAGTAAGGGTATGGAAAGGCCTACCCAGGGTGGGTAAGGGTATGGAAAGGCCTACCCAGGGTGGGTAAGGGTATGGATAGGGCTACCCAGGGTGGGTAAGAGTATGGAAAGGCCTACCCAGGGTCAGTAAGGGTATGAAAAGGCCTACCCAGGGTGGGTAAGGGTATGGATATGCCTACCCAGGGAGGTATGGGTAGACTGATGCTCTGGTAGTAAGCCTATGGGTAGACTGATGCTCTGGTAGTAAGCCTGGGGGTAGACTGATGCTCTGGTAGTAAGCCTGGGGGTAGACTGATGCTCTGGTAGTAAGCCTATGGGTAGACTGATGCTCTGGTAGTAAGCCTGGGGGTAGACTGATGCTCTGGTAGTAAGCCTATGGGTAGACTGATGCTCTGGTAGTAAGCCTGGGGGTAGACTGGTGCTCTAGTAGTAAGCCTGGGGGTAGACTGATGCTCTGGTAGTAAGCCTATGGGTAGACTGATGCTCTGGTAGTAAGCCTGGGGGTAGACTGATGCTCTGGTAGTAAGCCTGGGGGTAGACTGATGCTCTGGTAGTAAGCCTATGGGTAGACTGATGCTCTGGTAGTAAGCCTATGGGTAGACTGATGCTCTGGTAGTAAGCCTGGGGGTAGACTGATGCTCTGGTAGTAAGCCTATGGGTAGACTGATGCTCTGGTAGTAAGCCTGGGGGTAGACTGATGCTCTGGTAGTAAGCCTGGGGGTAGACTGATGCTCTGGTAGTAAGCCTATGGGTAGACTGATGCTCTGGTAGTAAGCCTGGGGGTAGACTGATGCTCTGGTAGTAAGCCTGGGGGTAGACTGATGCTCTGGTAGTAAGCCTATGGGTAGACTGATGCTCTGGTAGTAAGCCTATGGGTAGACTGATGCTCTGGTAGTAAGCCTATGGGTAGACTGATGCTCTGGTAGTAAGCCTATGGGTAGACTGATGCTCTGGTAGTAAGCCTGGGGGTAGACTGATGCTCTGGTAGTAAGCCTATGGGTAGACTGATGCTCTGGTAGTAAGCCTGGGGGTAGACTGATGCTCTGGTAGTAAGCCTGGGGGTAGACTGATGCTCTGGTAGTAAGCCTATGGGTAGACTGATGCTCTGGTAGTAAGCCTATGGGTAGACTGATGCTCTGGTAGTAAGCCTATGGGTAGACTGATGCTCTGGTAGTAAGCCTATGGGTAGACTGATGCTCTGGTAGTAAGCCTATGGGTAGACTGATTCTCTGCTCTACCTCATCATCTGCTGTAGTAGACAACCAACCCATGATCAGATCATTAGAGAAATTACACAAAGACTGTGAGAGGTCTGTCTGACAGGGTGCAATCACTAGCATGTACACTACACTTCCACACACTGCTAGCTGATGAATCGAATGGGCATCTATCAAAGCATGTTACGATGCAATGAAAAGAACGCTATTCATTCCATTAGCCTATAGTTTACATGTCTTAAAGACATGCTCCGGTACTTTGGCGACTTAGAAAGTATATTTTAAACCTCCCACTATGTATTTCATACATGCATCATCTTCGACCAAAAGTACTGTCTTACCTCAATTAGCCACCAAATCCCTAGTTAGAAAGCAACTGTTTTCTTGAAGCTGTGCAGGCGCCATTTTCCCTACACTTCCCCCAACGTGGGCCAGCCCCCTAGCAATATGAGTTCTAGCCAATGAGCTTCAGCCCCTCACATTTGAGTGTCCCCTAGCAAGAGACCTGCCCTACGTTATCCAATGAGGTTGCAGGGCGGGCCCAAAAGCTCAGTGGACACAGCAGAGAGAGAGAGTAATGACGTAATAAGCTATTTTCATGAACCACTTTTGGCTGGTGAGTGCTACTTTCAGAACTACTGGCTAAAAAGTACCAGAGAATCTCTTTACGGTGTCTAAAGATGTTATGTAACATGACTTCATGTAGGCCTCTGGGCCCTTATTCTAAAATTAGGTATCCATACACTATTCAACTGCAAATATGACCTCAGTACCATTATGAGAGTTAGTCAATAAAAAAAATATACAAAAAATTAAATGAATACATTGGGAGGTAAGTTAGTTTCCTCAGAATTGTCATGTTAGCTACATTCATCAAATGAAACAATACTGGGACTACCAAGTATTAGTGAAGGTGACATTAATGTAACTGACTTAATAATAAATTCTATACATTCAGGCCTATGGTAATAAATATAGTCCTCAATAGCCTAGATATAGGCCTACTATTATCCATTAAACAATATATGCAAAATATAGATTGGAGTTTAATTTCATTATACAAAAGCATATGAATTAAAAACATTTCCACTCACCAAAACTGAAAATCTTTCAAATCGTTGAAATCAACAGGACAGGGGGTGCTACTCCAAAAGTATCCAAAGCAAGTCCTAAACCAGGCAGAACAGCAATGGGAGTGGAGGGGACAAGACGAGCAGCGGCAGCCACAGAACTAAAATAATGCTGCCACTCGGCAGAATGCTGAAGACACCGTCAGGACCTTTTAAGGGACCCCCATCAGGAGGCACGGTAAATATAGCAGAGAGGGGGAGGGAGAGAGGGGGAGGGAGAGAGGGGAGAGAGGGGGGAGGGGAGGGGAGAGAGAGAGAGAGAGAGACAGCAACACAATTAGACCCAACCAAATCATGAGAAAACAAAAAGATAATTACTTGACACATTGGAAAGAATTAACAAAAAAACTGAGCAAACTAGAATGCTATTTGGCCCTAAACAGAGGACACAGTGGCAGAATACCTGACCACTGTGACTGACTCAAACTTGCCTACGGCGGCCTTTCTCAATAGCAAGGCTATGCTCACTGAGTCTGTACATAGTCAAAGCTTTCCTCTCAAGAGAAGACAGGCTATGTGCAACACTGCCCACAAAATGAGGTGGAAACTGAGCTGCACTTCCTTACCTCCTGCCAAATGTATGACATATTAGAGACACATATTTCCCTCAGATTACACAGATCCACAAAGAATTAGAAAACAAACCCAATATCTATTGGGTGAAATACCACAGTGTTCCATCACAGCAGCAAGATACGTGACCTGTTGCCACAAGAAAAGGGCAACCAATGAAGAACAAACACCATTTTAAATACAACCCATATGTTTATTTATGTTCCCTTTTGTACTTTCACATCTTTAAAACACTGTATATATATACATAATATGACATTTGAAATGTATTAATTATTTTGGAACTTCTGTGAGTGTAATGTTTACTGTAAATGTTTACTTTTGTTTATTTCACTTTTGTTTATTATCTACTTCACTTGCTTTGGCAATGTTAACATATGTTTCCCATGCCAGTAAAGCCCTTGAATTGAAATTGAGAGAGAGACGAGCTCAATTCTGCAGGGTGGTCACTAGCCGGCACAGCCACAGTCATAACATAACAACTTAACCCTAACCTTAACCACACTAGTAACCCTAACCTTAAATTAAGACCAAAAAGCTCATATTTGTTTTCATGAATTCTTACAATAAAGCCAATTTGGACTTTTTCAGCTGGCCTATCTAGTGGAAATCGCTCAGTTCTGCCTTCAAGACAAGACGAATCCCACTAAACATCAACCTGAAACTGGCTGAACATGGGAAACATCCTGTAACTGAAACTGGCTGAACATGGGGAACATCATGTAACTGAAACTGGCTGAACACGGGGAATATCCTGTAACTGAAACCGGCTGAACACGGGGAATATCCTGTAACTGAAACTGGCTGAACACGGGAAACATCCTGTAATTGAAACTGGCTGAACACGGGGAACATCCTGTAACCGAAACTGGCTGAACACGGGGAACATCCTGTAACCGAAACTGGCTGAACATGGGGAACATTCTGTAACTGAAACTGGCTGAACACGGGGAACATTCTGTAACTGAAACTGGCTGAACACGGGGAACATCCTGTAACTGAAACAGGCTGAACATGGGGAACATCCTGTAACTGAAACTGGCTGAACACGGGGAACATCCTGTAACTGAAACTGGCTGAACATGGGGAACATCCTGTAACTGAAACTGGCTGAACATGGGAAACATCCTGTAACTGAAACTGGCTGAACATGGGGAACATCCTGTAACTGAAACTGGCTGAACATGGGGAACATCCTGTAACTGAAACAGGCTGAACATGGGGAACATCCTGTAACTGAAACTGGTCCATTATGAATGCATCTGATTCTTGTCTCGTTAGCGATCGAGGGGAACCATCGGAGGGGGACCTAGTTTAAGTTTAGTTTAATTTATTTTCACCAAAGAAAACAATTGACCAACAATACAGATACAAACAAATACATAAACGGTGTGCAGGTTGGAAGCTCAGGGGCTTTTATAAAAACACACCACAAAAAACTATAAGTACAAAAATAAAAAAGGATTGTTCAAAGAGAAACCTACTAAAGATAAATGAATTTATAAGTAATGACCAAAAAACAAAGAGTAGCCTATTTGTTTGGTTTAAATGTATGTGTGCATGTGAGTTTGTGAGAGTTGGGCTATATGGAGGAGATTACTGAGTAGTTTGGTTCATCAGGCTGACCCCCAGTCTTCATGGAGGAGATTACTGAGTAGTTTAGTTCATCAGGCTGACCCCCAGTCTTCATGGAGGAGATTACTGAGTAGTTTGGTTCATCAGGCTGACCTCCAGTCTTCATGGAGGAGATTACTGAGTAGTTTGGTTCATCAGGCTGACCCCCAGTCTTCATGGAGGAGATTACTGAGTAGTTTGGTTCATCAGGCTGACCTCCAGTCTTCATGGAGGAGATTACTGAGTAGTTTGGTTCATCAGGCTGACCTCCAGTCTTCATGGAGGAGATTGCTCCTGCCGTGCAGCTCCCCCGGGACAGTCACGCAGAAATATCAACGCACAGAGAGAAGTATGAGATAGATCTTCACTCAATTTTCTAAAGCAGTGGTCACCAACCGGTCGATTGCGAAAGGCATTCCTAGTCGATTGCAAAACATTTCTGTAAAAAACCCAATGATAAAGCCTCATGTTCCTATTTTAATTTTAATTTGTCTCGGCTGTTGTCGGTAGGTGCACTCGATTTGTTGCCATTTTAAACAATTTAATTTGTCTCAAGGTAAAAATGTTGCTTTATCGGCAGGCCCAGAGAGCAAATCAAGTGCACGGTAAAACTACCGCTGGCCAATCGGATGGCTCAGATTACTGTATCTGCAGTAATGTAGCAGGCATTAAACAAAGCTACAGCAAAATTTATACTGTGAGATTTCAAAACATATAAAACCACGATTAGAGAGACTGTCAACGAATACAGCACAGAGCTGCTGTTTTTATGACTGACTACATGTTTAAATTCTTACTCAGAACTGTCAACACTTTGTATTCCACACTTTAATAAGCCATAAAATACGTGTTCTTCCTATTTCCACTCAGCGCTACAACAAGCACTGCAGCAGTAATGAATGAGGAGGACAGTGTATCTATAGGAATGAATGAGTAGGACAGTGTATCTATAGGAATGAATGAGTAGGACAGTATCTATAGGAATGAATGAGTAGGACAGTGTATCTATAGGAATGAATGAGTAGGACAGTGTATCTCTAGGAATGAATGAGTAGGACAGTGTATCTCTAGGAATGAATGAGTAGGACAGTGTATCTATAGGAATGAATGAGTAGGACAGTGTATCTATAGGAATGAATGAGTAGGACAGTGTATCTATAGGCTTGCGTTGTTATTATTAGCGGCTTGGGACTTTTTTTAATATCGAGGGAATATTTCACTTTCTCTGTTCATAGGAGTAACAACATTAATTTGTGCATGAGGCAGAAATAATGGGGTGCGACTCGAGTTTACCAATAAACTGGAAGACGGTGTCCCTTTTAGGTCAGTGGCAGAGCAGAGGGACGTTGAGAGGCGGACCCTCAGTCTGCTGCTCTCTCCCAAAGATAAAAAGCATACTGTATTATTTAAATCTATGCTCACTCAGTTGTGGCTCAAATAATACAACAACGGATCTATTACCAGTATGATCATATAGTCCACCTCAAATGTTGAAATATATATATATTTTTAAATGGCCCAAGCAACTATGCATTGGCAGGACAATTCAAGCAAAGCCAGTATGAGGTGATAATGTATTGGGCCTATAGCTTACTGCTCAAACCTCATTGCTACAGAACTGTTTTAATTGGTTAATGTTGCATAGGCATATGTTTTTTCAGAGATGTTTAAAAAAAAATAATCTCAGCAGTAGATCTGGGCTTGTATTTTGACTCAGAAAGTGATCTTGACTCAGAAAGTGATCTTGACTCTGAAAAGGTTGGTGACCACTGTTCTAGAGTTTTCCCTGTTAACACTATCAACGCAATATTAGCCACTTTCAAAGCAACATAGCGAAACAAATGGAACTGTGCAAGAGATTTTGTTGTAGGCACAACGCATTGCAGTAGGATCCTATTGCATTGACACACACTATTAAACCCTACTCTACACAGTCCAGTGCGGCATCACCAATCAGAGCTGCAGTATGCAAATAGCCCATTACAAATAGGCTAAATATGGATCTGTACCCGTACTGCATGAGCGGTCATGAGTAACTCACTTGTGTTGAGATCGAAGAGAGAGCTGCATGTCGCCATGTGTCATTTAGTTCATATCCTTTACTAGCTACTGATTATTATTATTATTAGATCATTTGTAGTCAACAATGGGCCAGTGGTTGCTTCCTACAAGAGCACAAATCATGTACTTTTCTAGCCATCTTTGAAAAGCCAGTCAGGTAAAGAGCTTTTTTATGTCTTAAAGGGGCAGTGTTGTATTTTGAGGCGGGCTTGAATAAGCTAAGTAGCCAATAGGCAGAAGGAAGAATAATTTGTCTGATTCTCTGTAATAATGGTAGGGGAATAATAATGAATTTTATTTTGTAAAGTGGTTTCTAGCATCAAACAACACATGGAACCCTGACCTGTTCACCGGACGTGCTACCTGTCCCAGACCTGCTGTTTTCAACTCTCTAGAGACAGCAGGAGCGGTAGAGATACTCTGAATGATCAGCTATGAAAAGCCAACTGACATTTACTCCTGAGGTGCTGACCTGTTGCACCATCGACAACCACTATGATTATTATTATTTGACCACGCTGGTCATTAATGAACATTTGAACATTTTGGCCATGTTCTGTTATAATCTCCACCCGGCACAGCCAGAAGAGGACTGGCCACCCCTCATAGCCTGGTTCCTCTCTAGGTTTCTTCCTAGGTTTTGGCCTTTCTAGGGAGTTTTTCCTACCACCGTGCTTCTACACCTGCATTGCTTGCTGTTTGGGGTTTTAGGCTGGGTTTCTGTACAGCACTTTGAGATATCAGCTGATGTAAGAAGGGCTATATAAATACATTTGAACACACCACCATTTTCAGTCACCTCCTTGTCTGAAGGACAAGTGGAGAAACAGGTGAATGTCAAGCCCTGTATGTTTTTTTTTTATCTCATGGAATGTACCCCAAGGCTCAATCCTAGGCCCAACGCGCTTCTCAATTTACATCAACAACATAGCTCTCCCATCCATTTATATACAGATGACACAGTCTTATACTCAGCTGGCCCCTCCCCGGATTTTGTGTTAAACGCTCTACAACAAAGCTTTCTTAGTTTCCAACAAGCTTTCTCTGCCCTTAACCTTGTTCTGAACACCACCAAAACAAAGGTAATGTGGTTTGGTAAGAAGAATGCCCCTCTCCCTACAGGTGTGATTACTACCTCTGAGGGTTTAGAGCTGGAGATAGTCACCTCATACAGGTACTTGGGAGTATGGCTAGACGGTACACTGTCCTTCTCTCAGCACATATCAAAGCTGCAGGCTAAAGTTAAATCTAGACTTGGATTCCTCTATCGTAATCGCTCCTCTTTCACCCCAGCTGCCAAACTAACCCTGATTCAGATGACCATCTTACCCATGCTAGATTACAGAGACATAATTTATAGATCGGCAGGTAAAGGTGCTCTCGAGCGGCTAGATGTTCTTTACCGTTCGGCCATCAGATTTGCCACCAATGCTCCTTATAGGACACATCACTGCCCTCTATACTCCTCTGTAAACTGGTCATCTCTCTATACCCATCGCAAGACCCACTGGTTGATGCTTATTTATAAAACCCTCTTAGGCCTCACTCCCCCCTATCTGAGATATCGACTGCAGCCCTCATCCTCCACATACAACACCCGTTCACTCCCCCTATCTGAGATATCTACTGCAGCCCTCATCCTCCACATACAGCACCTGTTCACTCCCCCCTATCTGAGATATCTACTGCAGCCCTCATCCTCCACATACAACACCCGTTCACTCCCCCCTATCTGAGATATCTACTGCAGGCCTCACCCGTTCACTCCCCCCTATCTGAGATATCTACTGCAGCCCTCATCCTCCACATACAGCACCCGTTCACTCCCCCCTATCTGAGATATCTACTGCAGCCCTCATCCTCCACATACAACACCCGTTCACTCCCCCCTATCTGAGATATCTACTGCAGGCCTCACCCGTTCACTCCCCCCTATCTGAGATATCGACTGCAGCCCTCATCCTCCACATACAACACCCGTTCTGCCAGTCACATTCTGTTAAAGTTCCCCAAAGCACACACATCCCTGGGTCGCTCCTCTTTTCAGTTCGCTGCAGCTAGCGACTGGAACGAGCTGCAACAAACACTCAAACTGGACCGTTTTATCTCCATCTCTTCATTCAAAGACTCAGTCATGGACACTCTTACTGACAGTTGTGGCTGCGTCGCATGATGTATTGTTGTCTCTACCTTCTTGCCCTTTGTGCTGTTGTCTGTGCCCAATTATGTTTGTACCATATTTTGTACAACTACCATGTGCTGCTGCCATGTTGTGTTTCTACCATGTTGTGTTGCTACCATGTTGTTGTCATGTGGTGTTGCTACCATGCTGTGTTGTTGTCTTAAGTCTCTCTTTATGTAGTGTTGTGGTGTCTCTCTCGTCGTGATGTGTGTTTTGGCCTATATTTTTTATTTCATTTATTTTTAATCCCAGGCCCCCGTCCCCGCAGGAGTCCTTTTTGCCTTTTGGTAGGCTGTCATTGTAAATAAGACATTTGTCTTTAACTGAATTGCCTAGTTAAATAAAAGGTTCAAAAATCTAAATAAATAAACATTGAACACCTATTTCCATGTAAAAATGTTACGGGATGCATTTTCTACATTGTTTTTGATGGTAGGCCACTCTGGTAGACCTACATTATGATCAAATAGCCACAGTAGCCTACTTGGCCACTGTTAAAACTAAGTTAAAGTGGGTACAGCGCCCGTATTGACGGTAAACGCGCGCTGGAAGTTGCACAGAATGTACACAACGTTCAAGTTTGCGATCAGCATACAGTTCTCAGTGCCTACAGGTGGCCCTGTAGTTACACGGCCACCTGTGCCTTAAAGGTCCTGACCTTTAGTATGCTCTCAATAGTACAGCTGAAGAACTTCTTTAGGATCTGAGGGCCCATGCTGAATTTCCTCTGGCTCCTGAGGTTGAAGAGGCTGTGATGCGCATGCCAAGGAACTTTACGTTTTTGACCCTCTCCACTGCAGCCCGTCGACGACAATAGGGGCGTGCTCCTCCACGGATCCTGTAGACCACGATCAGCTCCTTTTACTGACGTTGAATGAGAGGCTGTTCTATTGTGGCAGAGCTCTAACCTCCTCCCTGTAGCTGGTTGCCAGGGCTCTAACCTCCTCCCTGTAGCTGGTTGCCAGGGCTCTAACCTCCTCCCTGTAGCTGGTTGCCAGGGCTCTAACCTCCTCCCTGTAGCTGGTTGCCAGGGCTCTAACCTCCTCCCTGTAGCTGGTTGCCAGAGCTCTAATCTCCTCCCTGTAGCTGGTTGCCAGGGCTCTAACCTCCTCCCTGTAGCTGGTTGCCAGGGCTCTAACCTCCTCCCTGTAGTTGGTTGCCAGGGCTCTAACCTCCTCCCTGTAGCTGGTTGCCAGGGCTCTGACCTCCTCCCTGTAGCTGGTTGCCAGGGCTCTGACCTCCTCCCTGTAGCTGGTTGCCAGGGCTCTGACCTCCTCCCTGTAGCTGGTTGCCAGGGCTCTGACCTCCTCCCTGTAGCTGGTTACCAGGGCTCTAACCTCCTCCCTGTAGCTGGTTACCAGGGCTCTAACCTCCTCCCTGTAGCTGGTTACCAGGGCTCTAACCTCCTCCCTGTAGCTGGTTACCAGGGCTCTAACCTCCTCCCTGTAGCTGGTTACCAGGGCTCTAACCTCCTCCCTGTAGCTGGTTGCCAGGGTTCTAACCTCCTCCCTGTAGTTGGTTGCCAGGGCTCTGACCTCCTCCCTGTAGCTGGTTACTAGGGCTCTAACCTCCTCCCTGTAGCTGGTTGCCAGGGTTCTAACCTCCTCCCTGTAGTTGGTTGCCAGGGCTCTGACCTCCTCCCTGTAGCTGGTTGCCAGGGCTCTAACCTCCTCCCTGTAGTTGGTTGCCAGGGCTCTGACCTCCTCCCTGTAGCTGGTTACCAGGGCTCTAACCTCCTCCCTGTAGCTGGTTGCCAGGGCTCTAACCTCCTCCCTGTAGCTGGTTGCCAGGGCTCTAACCTCCTCCCTGTAGTTGGTTGCCAGGGCTCTAACCCCCTCCCTGTAGCTGGTTGCCAGGGCTCTGACCTCCTCCCTGTAGCTGGTTGCCAGGGCTCTAACCTCCTCCCTGTAGCTGGTTGCCAGGGCTCTAACCTCCTCCCTGTAGTTGGTTGCCAGGGCTCTAACCTCCTCCCTGTAGCTGGTTGCCAGGGCTCTAACCTCCTCCCTGTAGCTTGTCTCGCCACCGTCGTTTTGTCTGCAAACTCCAACGGTGTTGGAGTCGTGCATGGCCACGCGGTCGTGGGTGAACAGGGAGTACAGGAGGGGACTAAGCACACACCCCTGAGGGGCCCCCGTGTTGAGGGTCAGCGTGGCGGATGTGTTGTTGCCTACCCTCACCACCAGGGGGCAGCCCATCAGGAAGTCCAGGATCCAGTTATTGAGGGAGGTGCTCATACCAAGGGCCTTGAGCTTTAGTGTCAAGCTTGGAGTGACAATGATGTTGATGAACAACATTCTCACACAGGTGTTCCTCGTGTCCAGGTGGGAGAGGCCTGTGTCCATCGTGCCTGAATGAATGTTTTTGCACCCCTATGTTGTACCAGAAAATGATCAAATCGGGTAATTTGTCATGTTCAGTGATTAGTAATGTTTTCAGCTAGTCTATATATAAAATGGACACATCTAATTTAATATGATAAAATAATGAACAGATTGCATTTTGCACCCCTTACCCATCACCGCAAAATGAATGGTTTTGATTACTCAAAAGTCGAGTTTTTCTTTGCTTGCGCTCCACTGCGTTGGCCCAGTGCAGTTCTATGGAGAGCCACTGGGCGGTGTAGGGGGGCTATGGAGAGCCACTGGGCGGTGTAGGGGGGCTATGGAGAGCCACTGGGTGGTGTGGGGGGGGCTATGGAGAGCCACTGGGTGGTGTGGGGGGGGCTATGGAGAGCCACTGGGCGGTTTTTCTTTGCTTGCGCTCCACTGCGTTGGCCCAGTGCAGTTAGAAGGCACTAGTTTCACCACTGGTGTTTAGATGAAAAGGCACCTGCGAAAGACAATGTTTATCTACTTTATTGTGCTGTTACATTTGTATCGTTGTTTTAATGTTCGATGGTGTCGGTCCGGTGTTGCTGATCCAATGCTGTTGATCCGATGCTGTCGGTCCGATGCTGTCGATCCAATGGTGTTGATCCGATGGTGTCGATCCGATGCTGTCGATCCGATGCTGTCGATCCGATGCTGTCGATCCGATGCTGTCGATCCGATGCTGTCGCTCCGATGCTGTCGCTCCGATGCTGTCGCTCCGATGCTGTCGCTCCGATGCTGTCGCTCCGATGCTGTCGATCCGATGGTGTCGGTCCGATGGTGTCGATCCGATGGTGTCGATCCGATGCTGTCGATCCGATGGTGTCGATCCGATGCTGTCGAGCCAATGGTGTTGAGCCAATGGTGTTGATCCGATGCTGTTGTTACATATCATTGAGCTGCGTGCACCACAAGCTGTTTACAGACATTGAACACCATTCTGCATTTTGCCGTCTATTTTCCAACTTCAAATCGGTTAAATCACATTGTTAAAATGTTTTCATTCAGTTACAAAAGTAACAGGCCTGGCCCATATGATAGTTTGCCGTGGCCACTTCAAGGTTACAGTGTAGCCAAGCTGTGTCTGTATGCTCTATGGTCCAAATGAAAAAGCACAGGACGTGTGTCTGGATAAAACAGCTCTGCCTGGCAACACGAGGGACTAAAGGGGGATGATCCCTCTCAGTTGAAACTTGATCCCTCAGTTGAAACTTGATCCCTCTCAGATGAAACTTGATCCCTCTCAGATGAAACTTGATCCCTCTCAGATGAAACTTGATCCCTCTCAGTTGAAACTTGATCCCTCTCAGATGAAACTTGATCCCTCTCAGTTGAAACTTGATCCCTCTCAGTTGAAACTTGATCCCTCTCAGTTGAAACTTGATCCCTCTCAGTTGAAACTTGATCCCTCTCAGTTGAAACTTGATCCCTCTCAGTTGAAACTTGATCCCCCTCAGTTGAAACTTGATCCCTCAGTTGAAACTTGATCCCTCTCAGATGAAACTTGATCCTTCAGTTGAAACTTCATCCCTCTCAGTTGAAACTTGATCCCTCTCAGATGAAACTTGATCCCTCTCAGATGAAACTTGATCCCTCTCAGTTGAAACTTGATCCCTCAGTTGAAACTTGATCCCTCAGTTGAAACTTGATCCCTCTCAGTTTGTTTTATGTCCCTATATAAAAATATCAAGACATTTCAAATAACCAGTGGCAAATTTAGCATGTAAATCTTGGTGGGGTAAAGTCAAAAAAATGTTTTAGATGCATGCCAGCAAAGCCACTACACAACACTAAACAATACATGAATTGCTCTATAACGGTGACAAACGGTGCCCACAAATTGTTAGGGCCTCTACAGAAAGCTGTTAGGGCCTCTACAGAAAGCTGTTAGGGCCTCTACAGAAAGCTGTTAGGGCCTCTACAGAAAGCTGTTAGGGCCTCTACAGAAAGCTGTTAGGGCCTCTACAGAAAGCTGTTAGGGCCTCTACAGAAAGCTGTTAGGGCCTCTACATAAAGCTGTTAGGGCCTCTACATAAAGCTGTTAGGGCCTCTACATAAAGCTGTTAGGGCCTCTACATAAAGCTGTTAGGGCCTACATAAAGCTGTTAGGGCCTACATAAAGCTGTTAGGGCCTCTACAGGGCCTCTACATAAAGCTGTCAGGGCCTACATAGGGCCTACATAAAGCTGTTAGGGCCTCTACATAAAGCTGTTAGGGCCTCTACATAAAGCTGTTAGGGCCTCTACGTAAAGCTGTTAGAGCCTCTACGTAAAGCTGTTTGGGCCGCTACGTAAAGCTTTTAGGGCCTCTACATAAAGCTGTTAGGTCCTCTACATAAAGCTGTTAGGGCCTCTATATAAAGCTGTTAGGGCCTCTATATAAAGCTGTTAGGGCCTCTACATAAAGCTGTTAGGGCCTCTACATAAAGCTGTTAGGGCCTCTACATAAAGCTGTTAGGGCCTCTACATAAAGCTGTTAGGGTCTCTACATAAAGCTGTTAGGGTCTCTACATAAAGCTGTTAGGGCCTCTACATAAAGCTGTTAGGGCCTACATAGGGCCTACATAAAGCTGTTAGGGCCTCTACATAAAGCTGTTAGGGCCTCTACAGGGCCTCTACATAAAGCTGTCAGGGCCTACATAGGGTCTACATAAAGCTGTTAGGGCCTCTACATAAAGCTGTTAGGGCCTCTACATAAAGCTGTTAGGGCCTCTACATAAAGCTGTTAGGGCCTCTACATAAAGCTGTTAGGGCCTCTACATAAAGCTGTTAGGGCTTACATAGGGCCTACATAAAGCTGTTAGGGGCTCTACATAAAGCTGTCAGGGCCTCTACATAAAGCTGTCAGGGCCTCTACAGAAAGCTGTTAGGGCCTCTATATAAAGCTGTTAGGGCCTCTACATAAAGCTGTTAGGGCCTCTACATAAAGCTGTTAGGGCCTCTACATAAAGCTGTTAGGGCCTCTACATAAAGCTGTTAGGGCATCTACATAAAGCTGTTAGGGCCTCTACATAAAGCTGTTAGGGCCTCTACATAAAGCTGTTAGGGCCTCTACATAAAGCTGTTAGAGCCTCTACATAAAGCTGTTAGGGCCTCTACAGGGCCTCTACATAAAGCTGTCAGGGCCTACATAGGGCCTACATAAAGCTGTTAGGGCCTCTACATAAAGCTGTTAGGGCCTCTACAGGGCCTCTACATAAAGCTGTCAGGGCCTACATAGGGCCTACATAAAGCTGTTAGGGCCTCTACATAAAGATGTTAGGGCCTCTACAAAAAGCTGTTAGGGCCTCTACATAAAGCTGTTAGGGCCTCTACATAAAGCTGTTAGGGCCTCTACATAAAGCTGTTAGGGCCTCTACATAAAGCTGTTAGGGCCTCTACATAAAGCTGTTAGGGCCTCTACATAAAGCTGTTAGGGCCTACATAGGGCCTACATAAAGCTTTTAGGGTCTACATAAAGCTGTTAGGGCCTCTACATAAAGCTGTCAGGGCCTCTACATAAAGCTGTTAGGGCCTCTACATAAAGCTGTTAGGGCCTCTACATAAAGCTGTTAGGGCCTCTACATAAAGCTGTTAGGGCCTCTACATAAAGCTGTTAGGGCCTCTACATAAAGCTGTTAGGGCCTCTACATAAAGCTGTTAGGGTCTACATAAAGCTGTTCCAACAGCAGAGATTTCTTTCCAGCTCCATGGAGTGAATCCTTACCACTGCTACACCTGGCTATCAGCGGAGCCTTGTCTGGCTGAGAAACAGTTTCATTTACTGCCTATAAAAAAAACATGGCTGATATGGCTGACCTGCTTAAATAAATGTGGTTTCTACAGACAATTGAGATGTACAAACTATGGCATAAGAGGACGACGAGCGGATAAGAGGCAATCTGTAATTTTGATAAAGGCCGATAAGCACCGATACATTTCGTCTATAATTTCTCTACATATGACAAGGATTGAACAGGATTGGCCAGTAGACTGAACAGGATTGGCCAGTAGATTGAACAGGATTGGCCAGTAGATTGAACAGGATTGGCCAGTAGATTGAACAGGATTGGCCAGTAGATTGTCGACGAGATTCATGATGACGACTGCTTGCTTTTAGAGCTCTACCCGTATATTTTGTGGTGACATAGTGTCCCCATGAGTGACAGAACACTGAGCCAATCACGGCGCAACTAGAGAAGATTACCAACCCCTACGCTCCGTATTGTCCGCTGGTTGCCCCTCCACTACAGAAAGCACTGAGCTGGGCTGAAACACCTGCATTTTGGATCTGCTTTACTCAAGAAAACAAGACAGAGACCATGTTTGTGTGTGGCTTAATTAACTCAATTCTACTTTTTTTTTATTTATTTTTTACATTGTTTGGAAACTGATATGTGATAAGTATTAATGCAAAAATAACATGCAAAACAGGCAACACAAAGTAAAATATATATTTTTTTTTTTAGCTAAACAGGTTGGGCTGGCTGAATGACGGGTCGCCACTGGGCGGTGTAGGGGGGCTATGGAGAGCCACTGGGCGGTGTAGGGGGGCTATGGAGAGCCACTGGGCGGTGTAGGGGGGCTATGGAGAGCCACTGGGTGGTGTAGGGGGGCTATGGAGAGCCACTGGGCGGTGTGGGGGGGCTATGGAGAGCCACTGGGCGGTGTAGGGGGCTATGGAGAGCCACTGGGCGGTGTGGGGGGGCTATGGAGAGCCACTGGGCGGTGTAGGGGGGCTATGGAGAGCCACTGGGCGGTGTGGGGGGGCTATGGAGAGCCACTGGGCGGTGTGGGGGGGCTATGGAGAGCCACTGGGCGGTGTGGGGGGGCTATGGAGAGCCACTGGGCGGTGTGGGGGGGCTATGGAGAGCCACTGGGCGGTGTGGGGGGGCTATGGAGAGCCACTGGGCGGTGTGGGGGGGCTATGGAGAGCCACTGGGCGGTGTGGGGGGGCTATGGAGAGCCACTGGGCGGTGTGGGGGGGCTATGGAGAGCCACTGGGCGGTGTGGGGGGGCTATGGAGAGCCACTGGGCGGTGTGGGGGGCTATGGAGAGCCACTGGGCGGTGTGGGGGGGCTATGGAGAGCCACTGGGCGGTGTGGGGGGGCTATGGAGAGCCACTGGGCGATGTAGGGGGGCTATGGAGAGCCACTGGGCGGTGTAGGGGGGCTATGGAGAGCCACTGGGCGGTGTAGGGGGACTATGGAGAGCCACTGGGCGGTGTGGGGGGGCTATGGAGAGCCACTGGGCGGTGTGGGGGGGCTATGGAGAGCCACTGGGCGGTGTGGGGGGGCTATGGAGAGCCACTGGGCGGTGTGGGGGGGCTATGGAGAGCCACTGGGCGGTGTGGGGGGGCTATGGAGAGCCACTGGGCGGTGTGGGGGGGCTATGGAGAGCCACTGGGCGGTGTGGGGGGGCTATGGAGAGCCACTGGGCGGTGTAGGGGGTTATGGAGAGCCACTGGGCGGTGTAGGGGGACTATGGAGAGCCACTGGGCGATGTAGGAGGGCTATGGAGAGCCACTGGGCGGTGTAGGGGGGCTATGGAGAGCCACTGGGTGGTATAGGGGGGCTATGGAGAGCCACTGGGTGGTGTAGGGGGCTACTGGGCGGTGTAGGGGGGCTATGGAGAGCCACTGGGCGGTGTAGGGGGGCTACTGGGCGGTGTAGGGGGTCTACTGGGCGGTGTAGGGGGTCTACTGGGCGGTGTAGGGGAGCTACTGGGCGGTGTAGGGGGGCTACTGGGCGGTGTAGGGGGGCTACTGGGCGGTGTAGGGGAGCTACTGGGCGGTGTAGGAGGGCTACTGGGCGGTGTAGGGGGGCTACTGGGTGGTGTAGGGGAGCTACTGGGCGGTGTAGGAGGGCTACTGGGCGGTGTAGGGGGTCTACTGGGCGGTGTAGGGGGTCTACTGGGCGGTGTAGGGGGTCTACTGGGCGGTGTAGGGGGGCTACTGGGCGGTGTAGGGGGTCTACTGGGCGGTGTAGGGGGGCTACTGGGCGGTGTAGGGGGGCTACTGGGCGGTGTAGGGGGGCTACTGGGCGGTGTAGGGGAGCTACTGGGCGGTGTAGGGGAGCTACTGGTCGTTGTAGCGGGGCTATGGAGAGCCACTGGGCGGTATGACTCCTTTGGGTTTCCATGAAAAACAGGAAAAGAGAAAATATGTATATAAACCCTGGATTCCTGATGCTATGTATTGGCCAATAAGAGGCTTTGAAGCCACTGGTCAGCCGTATTGGCACCACTCAGAAATGTAGCCCTCCATAAGATTGAATGGAATTCTATATGTCATTTAATGTTTCAAGGACAAAATTACATGTATTTCTGTAGTGGTGGGGACAGTAACAAAAGTACTTTCTAAACTATACTTGAAGGAAAATGTTTAGTTTACATAATAGAATTTAGAAGTATGGATTAAGGCATCTGTAATAGAATAAACATAGACATTTATAAATATAAACATTAACCCATAAGCGGGTTTGGGGCGGCAGATAGCCTAGTGGTTAGAGTTTTGCGCCAGTAACCGAAAGGTTGCCAGATCGAATATCAAGGTAAAAATCTGTCGTTCTGCCCCGAACAAGGCAGTTAACCCACTGTTCCTAGGCCGTCATTGTAAATAAGAATTTGTTCTTAACCGACTTGTCTAGTTAAATAAAGGTGAAATAAAGGTTAAATAAATAAGCGTCTAAACCCTGTGTAACCCCGGGGGGGTTCTATTGAACTAGTCAGAAGTTTACATACACCTTAGCCAAATACATTTAAACACTGTTTTTCACAATTCCTGACATTTAATCCAAGTAAAAATTCCATGTTTTAGGTCAGTTAGGATCACCACTTTATTTTAAGAATGTGAAATACCAGAATAATAGTAGAGTGATTTATTTATTTCAGCTTTTATTTCTTTCATCACATTCCCAGTGGGTCAGAAGTTTACATACACTCAATTAGTATTTAGTAGCATTGCCTTTAAATTATTTAATTTGAGTCAAACGTTTCAGGTAGCCTGCCACAAGCGTCCCACAATAAGTTGGGGGAATTTTGGCCCATACCTCCTGACGGAGCTGGTGTAACTGAGTCAGGTTTGTAGGCCTCCTTGCTCGCACACACTTTTTCAGTTTTGCCCACAAATTTTCTATGGGATTGAGGTCAGGGCTTTGTGATGGCCACTCCAATACCTTGACTTTGTTGTCCTTAAGCCATTTTGCCACAACTTTGGAAGTATGCTTGGGGTCATTGTCCAGTTGGAAGACCCATTTGCGACCAAGCTTTAACTTCCTGACTGATGTTTTGAGATGTTGCTTCAATATATAGTGGGGGGAAAAAAGTATTTGATCCCCTGCTGATTTTGTACGTTTGCCCACTGACAAAGAAAGGATCAGTCTATAATTTGTATGGTAGGTTTATTTGAACAGTGAGAGACAGAATAACAACAAAAATATCCAGAAAAACGCATGTCAGAAATGTTATAAATTGATTTGCATTTTAATAAGGGAAATAAGTATTTGACCCCCTCTCAATCAGAAAGATTTCTGGCTCCCAGGTGTCTTTTATACAGGTAACGAGCTGAGATTAGGAGCACACTCTTAAAGGGAGTGATCCTAACCGCAGCTTGTTACCTGTATAAAAGACACCTGTCCACAGAAGCAATCAATCAATCAGATTCCAAACTCTCCACCATGGCTAAGACCAAAGAGCTCTCCAAGGATGTCAGGGACAAGATTGTAGACCTACACAAGGCTGGAATGGGCTACAAGACCATCGCCAAGCAGCTTGGTGAGAAGGTGACAACATTTGGTGCGATTATTCGCAAATGGAAGAAACACAAAAGAACTGTCAATATCCCTCGGCTTGGGGCTCAATGCAAGATCTCACCTTGTGGAGCTGCAATGATCATGAGAACGGTGAGGAATCAGCCCAGAAATACACGGGAGGATCTTGTCAATGATCTCAAGGCAGCTGGGACCATAGTCACCAAGAAAACAATTGGTAACACACTATGCCGTGAAGGACTGAAATCCTGCAGCACCCGCAAGGTCCCCCTGCTCAAGAATACATATACATGCCCGTCAGAAGTTTGCCAATGCACATCTGAATGACTCAGAGGACAACTGGTGAAAGTGTTGTGGTCAGATGAGACCAAAATGGAGCTCTTTGACATCAACTCAACTTGCCGTGTTTGGAGGAGGAGGAATGCTGCCTATGACCCCAAGAACACCATCTCCACCGTCAAACATGGAGGTGGAAACATTATGCTTTGGGGGTGTTTTTCTGCTAAGGGGACATGACAACTTCACTGCATCAAAGGGACGATGGACGGGGCCATGCACCGTCAAATCTTTGGTGAGAACCTCCTTCCCTCAGCCAGGGCATTGAAAATGGGTCGTGGATGGGTATTCCAGCATGACAATGACCCAAAAAACACACGGCCAAGGCAACAAAGGAGTGGCTCAAGAAGAAGCACATTAAGGTCCTGGAGTGGCCTAGCCAGTCTCCAGACCTTAATCCCATAGAAAATCTGTGGAGGGAGCTGAAGGTTCGAGTTGCCAAACGTCAGCCTCGAAACGTTAATGACTTGGAGGAGTGGGACAAAATCCCTCCTGAGATGTGTGCAAACCTGGTGGCCAACTACAAGAAACATCTGACCTCTGTGATTGCCAACAAGGGTTTTGCCACCAAGTACTAAGTCATGTTTTGCAGAGGGGTCAAATACTTATTTCCCTCATTAAAATGCAAATCATTTTATAACATTTTTGACATGCGTTTTTTTGGATTTTTTTGTTGTTATTCTGTCTCTCACTGTTCAAATAAACCTACTATTAAAATTATAGACTGATCATTTCTTTGTAAGTGGGCAAACGTACAAAATCAGCAAGGGATCAAATACTTTTTTCCCCCACTGTATCTACATAATTTTTCTGCCTCTTGATGCCATCTATTTTATGAAGTCCACCAGTCCTTCCTGCAGCAAAGCACCCCCACAACATGATGCTGCCACCCCCGTGCTTCACGGTTGGGATGGTGTTCTTCGGCTTGCAAGCCTCCCCCTTTTTCCTCCAAACATAACGATGGTCATTACAGCCAAACAGTTTTATTTTTGTTTCATCAGACCAGAGGACATTTCTCCAAAAAGTACAATCTTTGTTCCCATGTGCAGTTGCAAACCGTAGTCTGGCATTTTTTATGGAGATTTTGGAGCAGTGGCTTCTCCTTGCTGGGCGGCATTTCAGGTTATGTCGATATAGGGCTCGTTTCACTGTGGATATAGATACTTTTGTACCTGTTTTCTCCAGCATCTTCACAAGGTACTTTGCTGTTGTTCTGGGATTGATTTGCACTTTTCGCACCAAAGTATGTTCATCTCTAGGAGACAGAACGCGTCTCCTTCCTGAGCGGTATGACGGCTGCGTGGTCCCATGGCGTTTACACTTGCGTACTATTGTTTGTACAGTTGAATGTTGTACCTTCAGGCATTTGGAAATTGCTCCCAAGGATGAACCAGACTTGTGGTCTACAATTTTATTTCTAAGGTCTTGGCTGATTCCTTTTGATTTTCCCATGATGTCAAGGAAAGAGGCACTGAGTTTGAAGGTAGGCCTTGAAATACATCCACAAGGTACACCTCCAATTGACTCAAATTATGTCAATTAGCCTATCAGAAGTTTCTAAAGCCATGACAATTTTCTGGAATTTTCCAACCTGTTTAAAAGCAGTCAACTTAGTGTATGTAAACTTCTGACCCACTGGAATTGTGATACAGTTAATTATAAGTGAAATAATCTGTCTGTAAACAATTGTTGGAAAAATGACTTGTGTCATGCACAAAGTAGATGTCCTAACCAACTTGCCAAAACTATAGTTTGTTAACAAGAAATTTGTGGAGTGGTTGAAAAACGAGTTTTAATGACTCCAACCTAAGTGGATGTAAACTTCCGACTTCAACTGTACATGTCTACAATGCAACACATTACACCACTACTACTCTACCACTACATATCTACAATACAAAACCCATAATACAGTAAAATAACAATATTACAATGTACAGTATGTGTGTGTGTTTGTGTGTGTGTGTCTGTTAGCATGTGTGTGCAGAACGTTCACACTGTTCCATAAGGTGTAGTTTTATCGGTTTAAAAAACCCATCTGATTCTACTGCTGCATCAGTTACCTACCTATCTAACAATTCACAACAACACACATCTATAAGTAAAAGAACAGTGGCATGTCTTGTGGGGTATATATGGGTGTCTGAGCTTTGTGTTAGTAGTTTAAAAACAGACAGCTCAGTGCTTTCAGCATGTCAATACCTCTCACAAAGACAAGTAGTGATGCAGTCAATCTCTCCTCCACCCTGAGCCAGGAGAGATTGACATGCATTTCATTGATGTTAGCTCTCTGTGTACATTTAAGGGCCAGCCGTGCTGCCCTGTTCTGGGCCAGCCGTGCTGCTCTGTTCTGGGCCAGCCGTGCTGCCCTGTTCTGGGCCAACTGTAACTTCTATAGCGGTGTCAAGCACCTCCCCCGATAGCCAAGTCTCAGTAAAACAGATTACATTACAATATCTCTCTGGTAGGAAATCTGCGCCTTCTAATCTTACATAGTTCACTATCCAGAGACTGTACATTAGCAAGTATTATACTAGGAAGTGGAGGGTGGTTTGCCCTTGTCCTTAGTCTGACTACAACAGCTCTCCTACCTCTTCTCCTTAGTCTGACTAGAACAGCACCTGTCCTGTGATGAATGCTGCTTAGGATCCAGGTCTGGTAAATCAGATGTGTAGTGCTGCTGCTCTGTGGTGTGTGATCACCGATCTTATTTCCAGAGGTGCTTGTCGGTAACAGGAAATAATACTAGAAACCTTCTGAGCAAATATCTTCGATACTTGTATGTGTCTGTGGGAGTGGGGGAGAGAGAGAGAAGGGGAGAGGTAGCCCTCAGTCAGTCAGCTATAACCCAGGACAACAGCTGCTGCTCTGCTCATGGCTGCATGGGACAGCTGCTGCTCTGTTCTAATGTTACACTGAAGGACTCTCAGCTTCAAACACAGTCATTTTACAGTTGGGTTAAACGCAGACATACATGTAATTTCCTGTCTAAAGGTCATTCCAACGGAATATGAGTTTCTTCATATTAATAATGTATCTCTATTACTATCTGTAATTCTTCACTTTTCAAAGATTAATGCATCTACAATTGAGTATGTTCACCAGAATCTCATTCATTTGAATTGATTTATTGTAGAATGTCCTTGTATACAATCTGCCCTTTATACGTTTTCTCAGTGATAACTGGCTCCTAGTGGTGAAACTAAATGTTACGTTTATTTGTCATTTAATAACAGTCACCAGAATATTTTGTGAAATGCTCACGTACAAGCCCTTAACAGCACCATTCAAGAAAGAGTTAAGAAAATATTTACCAAATAAACAAAAAGTTACAAAATAACAATAACGAGGCTATATACAGGGGGTACCGTACCGAGTCAATGTGTGGGGGTACAGGTTAGTCGAGGTAATTCGTACATGTAGGTAGGAGTGAAGTGACTACGTACAGATAAGAAACAGCGAGTAGCAGCAGTTTAAAAACAAATGGGGGTGGGGGGGTCAATGTAAATAGTCTGGTGGCCATTTGATTAATTGTTCAGCAGTCTTATGGCTTGGGGGTGGAAGCTGTTATGGAGCCTTATGGTCCTAGACTTGGCGCTCCGGTACTGCTTGCCGTGCGGTAGCAGAGAGAACAGTCTATGACTAGGGTGACTGGAGTCTGACAATGTTTTGGGGCCTTTCTCTGACACCACCTAGTATATAGGTCCTGGATGGCAGGAAGCTTGGCCCCAGTGATGTACTGGGCCGTTCGCACTACCCTCTGTAGCGCCTTACGGTCAGATGCCGAGCAGTTACCATACCAGGCGGTGATGCAACCGGTCAGGATGCTCTCGATGGTGCAGCTGTAGAACTTTTTGAGGATCTGGGTCCCCATGCCAAATCTTTTCAGTCTCCTGAGGGGGGAAAGGTGTTGAACTGCCCTCTTCACAACTGTCTAGATGTGTTTGGACCATGATAGTTTGTTGGTGATGTGGACACCAAGGAACTTGAAACTCTCGACCCGCTCCACTGCAGACTCAATGTTAATGGGGGCCTGTTCAGCCCACCTTTTCCTGTAGTCCACAATCAGCTCCTTAGTCTTGCTTACATTGAGGGGTTGGTTGTTGCCCTGGCACCACACTGCGAGGTCTCCGACCTCCTCCCTATAGGCTGTCTCGTCGTTGTCGGTGATCAGGCCTATCACTGTTGTGTCGTCAGCAAACTTAATGGTGGTGTTGGAGTCATGTTTGGGTGAACAGGGAGTACAGGAGGGGACTAAGTACACACCCCTGAGGGGCCCCCGTGCTGAGGGTCAGCGTGGCAGATGTTGTTGCCTACTCTTACCACCTGGCGGCGGCCCGTCAGGAAGTCCAGGATCCAGTTGCATAGGGAGGTGTTTAGTCCCAGGGTCCTTAGCTTATTGATGAGCTTTGAGGGCACAATGGTGTTGAACCCTGAGCTGTAGTCAGCGAATAGCATTCTCACATAGGTGTTCCTTTTGTCCAGATGTGAAAGGGCAGTATGGAGTGCAATAGAGATTGCATCATCTGTGGATCTGTTGGGGCGGTATGTAAATTGGATTGGGTCTAGGGTTTCTGGGATAATGGTGTTGATGTGAGCCATGACCAGCCTTTCAAAGCACTTCATGGCTACAGATGTGAGTGCTACGGGTCAGTAGTCATTTAGGCAGGTTACCTTACTGTTCTTGGGCACAGGGACTATGGTGGTCTGCTTAAACATGTTGGTATTACAGACCTGGTAAGGGAGAGGTTGTTAACGTCAGTGAAGACACTTTCCAGTTGGTCAGCGCATGCTCTGAGTACGCGTCCTGGTAATCCGTCTGGCCCTGCGGCCTTGTGAATGTTGACCTGTTTAAAAGGTCTTACTCACATCGGCTACAGAGAGCGTGATCCAGAACAGCTGATGCTCTCATGCATGGTTCAGTGTTGCTTGCGTCGAAGAGCACATAGAAGTAATTTAGCTCGACTGGTAGTCCAGAGTTCATCTAAACTGGGGATCTTGTGTGTTTGTCTGTGTGAGAGAGAACCCAGCGGAGCTGGGGAACAAATACATAAATATTGACTCATCACAACTCCGCAGCTCCGCACGCACACAGCGGAGGTCTTAGTTTTCTGTTCCAACAACTCTTCTCCTGTGAGCGGCAACAGAAGATCCAGGGTCCAATGCTGACCTGCTGTGGTCGGTCTCTCAATCTGACATGTTTTTCAAAATGCATCTTAAACTACCTGAGAGACTTTACAGAGACCTTACAGTTATAACGAGAGATGACAGCAGTCAAGAACCTGCGAAGAAACACAGCCCAACAGCCCCTCTAGATTAGTTTTATTGGAATGCATACTCACAATGTTTTACACACGACACAAATAACTTCAGCCGTTTTAAATTGATCACAACACAAAAAGTGCTATTTAAATCACCTTACATCACATAGCTGTGAGGACACATGACATTATATACTGTAGTATGACCAGGAAATCAACATGTAGCCGGAGTGGAGGAGAATCGACAGGTAAGAAAAGAGACACCTTTCACACATCAACTCCTGACAAACTGGACGGTTGATCCAGGTAATTTCATTGGACGATGTACATAGATACACACATAAAGTAGATATACTGGTATGCATGTATACCCCAGTACATGTATGCAAACCCAGTTCCATGCAGGGGTCAGGAGTTCCAGATCAGCTCCTGGTGGCCACAGCCTGTTGCTGCTGCTGGTCTGACGACTGGAGCTGCTTCCCCAGATACTCCCTGTAGAGGAGAGGAGTAGATTACCAATAATCCACAATCTATCATCCGTAATCATTACTATAGTATTGACCAGGTACTCCCTGCAGAGGAGAGGAGTAGATCATCAATAATCCACAATCTATCATCCGTAATCAATACTATAGTATTGACCAGGTACTCCCTGCAGAGGAGAAAATCAATAATCCATAATCATTACTACAGTATTGACCAGGTACTCCCTGCAGAGGAGAACATCTATCATCCAGAATCTATCCTCCTTGGCCTCAACCCCATCGAACACCTTTGGGATGAATTGGAACGCCGACTGAGAGCCAGGCCTAATCGCCCAACATCAGTGCCCGACCTCACTAATGCTCTTGTGGATGAATGGAAACAAGTCCCTGCAGCAATGTTCCAACATCTAGTGGAAAGCCTTCCCAGAAGAGTGGAGGCTGTTATAACAGCAATGTTCCAACATCTAGTGGAAAGCCTTCCCAGAAGAGTGGAGGCTGTTATAGCAGCAATGTTCCAACATCTAGTGGAAAGCCTTCCCAGAAGAGTGGAGGCTGTTATAGCAGCAAAGGGGGGGACCAACTCCATATTAATACCCATGGTTTTGGAATGAGATGTTGGACGAGCAGGTGTCCACATCCTGTTGGTCATGTAGTGTATTTAAACCCTTGTTTTCTGTACTCAACAGTCTAGGCCCACGCTGAAACAATCTAGGCCCACGCTGAAACAGTCTAGGCCCACGCTCTAGGCCCACGCTGAAACAGTCTAGGGCCACGCTGAAACAGTCTAGGGCCACGCTGAAACAGTCTAGGGCCACGCTCTAGGCCCACGCTGAAACAGTCTAGGGCCACGCTGAAACAGTCTAGGGCCACGCTGAAACAGTCTAGGCCACGCTCTAGGCCCACGCTGAAACAGTCTAGGCCCACGCTGAAACAGTCTAGGGCCACGCTGAAACAGTCTAGGGCCACGCTTCTAGGCCCACGCTGAAACAGTCTAGGCCCACGCTTCTAGGCCCACGCTGAGACAGTCTAGGCCCACGCTTCTAGACCCACGCTGAAACAGTCTAGGCCCACGCTGAAACAGTCTAGGGCTACGCTCTAGGCCCACGCTGAAACAGTCTAGGGCCACGCTGAAACAGTCTAGGGCCACGCTGAAACAGTCTAGGCCCACGCTGAAACAGTCTAGGCCCACGCTGAAACAGTCTAGGGCCACACTGAAACAGTCTAGGCCCACGCTCTAGGCCCACGCTGAAACAGTCTAGGCCCACGCTGAAACAGTCTAGGCCCACGCTGAAACAGTCTAGGCCCACGCTTCTAGGCCCACGCTGAAACAGTCTAGGGCTACGCTGAAACAGTCTAGGGCCACGCTCTAGGCCCACGCTCACGCTGAAACAGTCTAGGCCCACGCTGAAACAGTCTAGGCCCACGCTGAAACAGGAGAGAGGGAGGGATTCTACTAAACTGCAGTGCCTTCAGAAAAGTATTCAGACCCCTTCACTTTTTCCACATCGTTAGGTTACAGCCGTATTCAAAGATGTATTACATAGTTTTTCCCCCTCAATCTACACGACAAAGCACTTTTTTTTTTTTTTTTACATTTTTGCTAATTTATATATATTTTTTAACTTAAATATTACATTTACATAAGTTCAGACCCTTTACTGGAGCTCTGTCCAAAGCCAATAATTATATGCATATTCTAGTTACTGGGTAGGAGTAGTAACCAGATTAAATCGGGTACGTTTTTTATCCGGCCGTGTAAATACTGCCCCCTAGCCCTAACAGGTTAAACTAGTACCTAGCAGTAGTATAGTAGTAGTAGCAGTAGTGGACCATGAGTTTTACCTGTTGGGGGTAGGGGGCAGTATTTTCACGGCCGGATAAAAAAACGTACCCGATTTAATCTGGTTATTACTACTGCCCAGAAACTAGAATATGCATATAATTATTGGCTTTTGATAGAAAACACCCTAAAGTTTCTAAAACTGTTTGAATGGTGTCTGTGAGTATAACAGAACTCATATGGCAGGCAAAAACCTAAGAAGATTCCTTACAGGAAGTGACCTGTCTGACAAGTTCTTGTTCTTCTTGGCTCTCTTTAATGAAAACTGAGGATCTTTGCTGTAACGTGACACTTCCTACGGCTCCCATAGGCTCTCAGAAGGCGAGAAAAAGCTGAATGATGTAATTCCAGCCACTGGCTGAAAAACATTAGCGCTTTTGGTAAGCGCTCTATCAGAGGACAATGGGCTGAGGCGCGTACACGAGTCGACCCCATGTTTTTATTTTCTCTCTCTTTGAACCTAAACACGCTTTCCCGGTCGGAATATTATCGCTTTTTTATGAGAAAAATGGCATAAAAATTGATTTTAAACAGCGGTTGACATGCTTCGAAGTGCGGTAATGGAATATTTTGAATTTTTTTGTCACGAAATGCGTCGTGCGCATCACCCTTCTTTACCATTCGGATAGTGTCTTGAACACACGAACAAAACAGAGGATATTTGAACATAACTATGGATTATTTTGAATCAAACCAACATTTGTTATTGAAGGAGAAGTCCTGGGAGTGCATTCTGACGAAGAACAGCAAAGGTAATAACATTTTTCTTATAGTAAATCTGACTTTGGTGAGGGCTAAACTTGGTGGGTGTCTAAATAGCTAGCCCTGTGATGCCGGGCTATCTACTTAGAATATTGCAAAATGTGCTTTCACCGAAAAGCTATTTTAAAATCGGACATAGCGAGTGCATAGAGGAGTTCTGTATCTATAATTCTTAAAATAATTGTTCATGTTTTTTGTGAACGTTTATCGTGAGTAATTTAGTAAATTCAACGGAAGTTTGCGGGGGGTATGCTAGTTCTGAACGTCACATGCTAATGTAAAAAGCTGGTTTTTGATATAAATATGAACTTGATTGAACAAAACATGCATGTATTGTATAACATAATGTCCTAGGGTTGTCATCTGATGAAGATCATCAAAGGTTAGTGCTGCATTTAGCTGTGGTTTGGGTTTATGTGACATTATATGCTAGCTTGAAAAATGGGTGTCTGATTATTTCTGGCTGGGTACTCTGCTGACATAATCTAATATTTTGCTTTCGTTGTAAAGCCTTTTTGAAATCGGACAGTGTGGTTAGATTAACGAGTCTTGTCTTTAAAATGTTGTAAAATAGTAATATGTTTGAGAAATTGAAGTAATAGCATTTCTAAGGTATTTGAATAACGCTCCACGGGATTCAACTGGCTGTTGAGTAGGTGGGACGATTTCGTCCCGCCGACCCTAGAGAGGTTAAATTAGTACCCAGCAGTAGTATAGCACTAGTACGGACCAGTAGTGGACCATGAGTTTAAACTAGTACCCAGCAGTAGTATAGTAGTAGTAGTATAGTAGTAGTAGTATAGCAGTAGTAGTAGTAGTAGCAGTACAGACCAGTTGTGGACCATGAGTTTAAACTAGTACCCAGCAGTAGTATAGTAGTAGTAGTATAGCAGTAGTAGTAGTAGTAGTTGTAGTAGTATAGCAGTAGTAGTAGTATAGCAGTAGTAGTAGTAGTAGTAGCAGCAGTAGCAGTACGTACCAGTAGTGGACCATGAGTTTAAACTAGTACCCAGCAGTAGTATAGCAGTAGTAGTAGTAGTAGTAGTAGTAGTAGTAGTAGTAGTAGTAGTAGTAGTAGTAGTAGTATAGCAGTAGCAGTAGTAGTAGTAGTAGTAGTAGTAGTAGTAGTAGGTACCAGTTGTGGACCATGAGTTTCTGCACGGCCAGCAGGGCGTTGTAACGAACCAGCTGATCTTCATGGTGCATGTGGTTCATCACCAGCTGTTTACCTCCAAGCTGCTCGATCACCCTGACACAGAGATAAACACTGGTTAGACCCACACTGAGTGGACAAAACATTCCCACAGTTGTGTCCAGTTGGCTGGATGTCCTTCGGATGGTGGACCGTTTCTTGATAGACGCAGGAAACTGTTGAGTGTAAAAAACCCAGTACAACAATCCATGTCTCAAGGTTTAAAAATTCTTCTTTAACCTGTCTCCTACCCTTCATTTACACTGATTAAAGTGGATTTAACAGGTGACAATAAGGGATTATGGATTTCACCTGGTCAGTCTATGCCATGGAAAAATCAGGTGTTCATAATGTATAGTTAACTCAGTGTATACTGCGTGTTCTTACCGTTTCCCCCGAGGGTAGTGTCTGACGTATTCTCCAACATCATGAGCAGCTACTGCAATAACCTGAGGGTCATCAGATACCTCCAACAGACGAGTTAGGATCCTGAGGAGAGAGAACATATAACACCTAACTAACCCTAACATCAGATACCTCCAACAGACGAGTTAGGATCCTGAGGAGGGAGAACATATACCCCTTCACCCCAACGGCGGCTACCCCTTCACCCCAACGGCAGCTACCCCTTCACCCCAACGGCAGCTACCCCTTCACCCCAACGGCAGCTACCCCTTCACCCCAAAGGCAGCTACCCCTTCACCCCAACGGCAGCTACCCCTTCACCCCAACGGCAGCTACCCCTTCACCCCAACGGCAGCTACCCCTTCACCCCAACGGCAGCTACCCCTTCACCCCAACGGCAGCTACCCCTTCACCCTAACTAACCCCAACATCAGATACATCACACTAATATCAGCTACCTTTATAAACTACCATGTCTTTCAAAAAAATTTGAATCACTGACAAACTCTCAGCTAAGGAGCAGGTCTGTCTACAGTCCCTAGATGCAAAACGTTCTCTAGTAAAGCCCCTCCGTTACGGAACAGCGTTCTCTAGTAAAGCCCCTCAGTTACGGACCAGCGTTCTCTAGTAAAGCCCCTCAGTTACGGAACAGCGTTCTCTAGTAAAGCCCCTCAGTTACGGAACAGCGTTCTCTAGTAAAGCCCCTCAGTTACGGAACAGCGTTCTCTAGTAAAGCCCCTCAGTTACGGACCAGCGTTCTCTAGTAAAGCCCCTCAGTTACGGACCAGCGTTCTCTAGTAAAGCCCCTCAGTTACGGACCAGCGTTCTCTAGTAAAGCCCCTCAGTTACGGACCAGCGTTCTCTAGTAAAGCCCCTCAGTTACGGACCAGCGTTCTCTAGTAAAGCCCCTCAGTTACGGAACAGCGTTCTCTAGTAAAGCCCCTCAGTTACGGACCAGCGTTCTCTAGTAAAGCCCCTCAGTTACGGAACAGCTTGCCCCGTCAGGTAAGAGAGGCAGACTCCATTGAGGTTATTTAAATAACTTAAAAGCCAACCTCTTTAGCCAGGCCTTTAATAAGTGATTGTATTCTTATGTTATTTATTTACCCTTAGGGTGCCATTTGGGATGCACCCTCATTACCGAACCATCCACGCTAGGTAGTGCTCTGTGTCTTACCGAACCATCCACACTAGGTAGTGCTCTGTGTCTTACCGAACCATCCACACTAGGTAGTGCTCTGTGTCTTACCGAACCATCCACACTAGGAAGTGCTCTTTGCTTACTTGAGGAGTTCGTAGTTCTTCTCGTTGAGGCGAACAGCGTTCTCACGCCAGAACTTCTCTGATTTGTGGACCGGGCTCCACTCCAAGCGCCCGGACTTCAGCTCCGAGCTGTACTCATCAAACGAACTGAGAGGGAGAGAAAGAGAGCGAGAGAAAACAAGCTTAAAACCTCTTACATCTAGATGTTCCGCTACTGCCCCCTATCCTAAACAGCTGAAATAACAAGTAACAAACAAACAGATAAACTTTGTTGAAGAACAGCCTCAGACCGACAGAGAGATGTTGACCTGTGGAGAGATCAATTTGAGGGGTATTCCAGGAGAGTTCCAGTGTGGTTTAAGAGATGTGTACTGTTCTGCTAGCGTAGCGCCTAGTAACAGCACAGTAATGCCTGCTAGCGTAGCGCCTAGTAACAGCACAGTAATGCCTGCTAGCGTAGCGCCTAGTAACAGCACAGTAATGCCTGCTAGCGTAGCGCCTAGTAACAGCACAGTAATGCCTGCTAGCGTAGCGCCTAGTAACAGCACAGTAATGCCTGCTAGCGTAGCGCCTAGTAACAGCACAGTAATGCCTGCTAGCGTAGCTGAGATTAGCAGTAACGTTACCTGTCAGGTCCTGAACGCTCTCTCCCAGACTCTAGGTTCTGACCTGGAGAAGTTAGGGTTAGGGGTGAGAGGTAACCTACCTGAGGTCCTGAACGCTCTCTCCCAGACTCTCCAGCAGGAACTTGATGTCTTCCGTAATGTCCTCATCATCATACTTCTGCTGGTCCAGATTCTCCAGCTGCTTCAGAACCTTACACTGTATCATGGCCAGGGCATACTCCTGACGGGTCTCCCTCTCCACTGACTTCTCCAACAGGTTCTAGAATAATAATAACAACAATAATAATAATAATAATAATATGTATCATGGCCAGGGCATACTCCTGATGGGTCTCCCTCTCCACTGACTTCTCCAACAGGTTCTAGAATAATAATAATAATAATAATAATAATAATAAGTATCATGGCCAGGGCATACTCCTGACTGGTCTCCCTCTCAGTCGATTTCTCCAGAACCCTTTACTACGTTCGTGGTTTGAGGAGTTAGCAAGGTAACTTTGGTCAACCCTGAGTTCAACTCTGGATAACAAGAACCACAAAAGTTGCTCAGCTGTTAGCCAGGTACATTTCTACGGCAACAAATCCTTCAGAACTAATCTTCTCCCGGGCAGGTAAACTCGATTTACCCTGAACGAAGTATCTGAGCCACGAATTGAGGACCAATGAAATCAGATTCCTTCCCTCTAGGAAAGATTGCTTTATCAACTTCACCGAAGAAGGGCAATATCGGCAGACGTGGTGGATTGAGACGCATCCAATGAAAAACAGATCTCTAGCTGAAACGGAGAGATCTTTATGGTGAATTGTGTATTATGCTAATACTTTCTGAATGCACAACTCAACAGCGACACACTCCCACCACTACGCGCTGCTCCCACCGCCACCACTACGCGCTGCTCCCACCGCCACCACTACGCGCTGCTCCCACCGCCACCACTACGCGCTGCTCCCACCGCCACCACTACGCGCTGCTCCCACCGCCACCACCACGCGCTCCCACCGCCACCACCACGCGCTGCTCCCACCGCCACCACCACGCGCTCCCACCGCCACCACCACGTGCTGCTCCCACCGCCACCACCACGCGCTCCCACCGCCACCACCACGCGCTCCCACCGCCACCACCACCACCACACGCTCCCACCGCCACCACCACCACCACACGCTCCCACCGCCACCACCACGCGCTCCCACCGCCACCACCACGCGCTCCCACCGCCACCACCACGCGCTCCCACCGCCACCACCACACGCTTCCACCGCCACCACCACACGCTCCCACCACAACCACACGCTCCCGCACCCACTACGCGCTGCTCCATCTACACGCTCCCACCACTACACGCTCCCACCACTACACGCTGCTCCAACTACACGCTCCCACCGCCACTACACGCTCCCACCGCCACTACACGCTCCCACCGCCACTACACGCTCCCACCGCCACTACACGCTCCCACCACTACTACACGCTCCCACTACACGCTCCCACCACTACTACACGCTCCCACCACCACTACACGCAGCTCCCACCACCACTACACGCTCCTCCCACCACCACTACACGCAGCTCCCACCACCACTACACGCTCCTCCCACCACCACTACACGCAGCTCCCACCACCACTACACGCTCCTCCCACCACCACTACACGCAGCTCGCCGCGCTGCCACACGTTCAAGAAAGAGTTAAGAAAATAGTAAAAAATTATTTTAAAAAGTAACAATAAAATAACGAGGCTATATACAGGGGGTACCGGTACAGAGTCAATGTGGAGGCTATATACAGGTGGTACCGGTACAGAGTCAATGTGGAGGCTATATACAGGGGGTACCGGTACAGAGTCAATGCGGAGGCTATATACAGGGGGTACCGGTACAGAGTCAAGGTGGAGGCTATATACAGGGGGTACTGGTACAGAGTCAATGTGGAGGCTATATACAGGGGGTACCGGTACAAAGTCAATGTGGAGGCTATATACAGGGGGTACCGGTACAGAGTCAATGTAGAGGCTATATACAGGGGGTACCGGTACAGAGTCAATGTGCAGGCTATATACAGGGGGTACCGGGTCAATGTGCCAGAAAAGGAGGAGATAATGTTGTTCCTAGACTCTACTGGCTCAAAGTGGAAGAGAGATTGACTTCATCACTACTTGTTTTTGTAAGAAGTGTTGACAAGCTGAATGTACCGAGCTGTCTGTCTAAACTACTGGCACACAGCTCAGACACCCATGCATACCCCACAAGACATGCCACCAGAGGTCTGTTTAAACTACTGGCACACAGCTCAGACACCCATCCATACCCCACAAGACATGCCACCAGAGGTCTCTTCACAGTCCCCAAGTCCAGAACAGACTATGGGAGGAGCACAGTACTACATAGAGACATGACTACATGGAACTCTATTCCACATCAGGTAACTGATGCAAGCAGTGAAACTAGATTTAAAAACAGATAAAAAAAACACATCTTATGGAAGAGCGGGGACTGAAGCAACACAAACATGCATACACACGATGACATACGCACTATACACACACATGTACACATAGATATGTGGTAGTGGTGGAGTAGGGGCCTGAGGGAACACAGTGTATTGTGAAATTTATTGTAATGTTTTTAAAATTGTATAAACTGCCTTAATTTTGCCAGACCCCAGGAAGAGTTATGGGAATAAATACAAATGCCTCGAGACTACCTTAATATTAGACATTGCGCACCAGCTGACGAATAGCTGACGAATAGACACACACCCCACCCCTCGTATTACTGGATGTAGCTGTTCTGTCCTGCCGATGCACGGAAAACCCAGCCAACTGTATATTATCTGTGTCGTCTTTCAACCATGACTCGGTGAAATGGAAGATATTACCGTTAAATGTCCCGTCGATAGGATAGTCTCGAACGGAGCTCTTCCAGTTTATTCTCCAGTGATTACACGTTGGCTAATAGAACGGATGGTAGAGGTGGGATACCCACTCGCGACGAATTTTCACAAGGCACCCTGACCTCCGTCCCCTGTATTTTCTTCATATGAATGACAGGGATTTGGGCCTTTTCTGGGAACAACATTATATCCTTCCTGTCAGACACATTAAAGATGAAATCTTCATCCAGTTCGAGGTGAGTAATCGCTGTTCTGATATCCTGAAGCTCTTTTCAGTCATAAGAGACGGTAGCATCAACATTACGTACAATTGCTTAGATTCCTTTAACAGATCATTTAAGACAAGCGTAGCTGCTAAAACGGTACTATGTCCAGGTTTAAAACCAGACTGGTACACATTAAGAATATAATTTTATGTAAAAAAATATATAATTATTAAAAATTATTAAATAAATATTAAATAATTATTAAAAAAATATATAATTATATTAGCTGAGAGTTAGCCAATGGTTCTAATATTTTTGCAAGATAATTTAGATCATTGGGCAGCAGTTATCCAGGTCAGAATGATCCCCATCTTTGTAGAGGAAGAGGATATGCGCTGCCTTCCAGACCTCAGGGATAGATGGCACCAGAAGCAATTGTTAAATACAACATGTGGGTCAAAGGTTCTACAATGAGGGGGGCAGAAAGCCGCAGTAGAAAGGGATCAAGCGAATCAGCTCCTGTGGATTTCTTTACATACTTTTTTTTGCAAGGCACTTAATACATCATTGGCATAAAATGGTTCAAACCAAAAGTGCATCATCCTCTGCTGTTTGCTTCGAGGTGAATAAAAGACTCCCTCTAGTGGAGCTTGAGGTATTTTCAGACTTTTTTTTTCTCCAAATAGATGGCCAGCTGAAATGTCATTTATTTTAAATGAAAAGCACCACAAAATGTAATTGTTGTCTGTTATGGGAACCAGAGGCTGTCACAACCTGAGGGGGCAATGAGGGGCTGGAGTTGTTTTTTAAAATGTAGCTGGATTTCCACCACTCTCAGATACACCATTCAACAAGAATGTTGTCTTTGCTTTACTAACCACAGTAAGACATTTATTTCTCAAAATGTCTGAAGGACTGCCAGTCACAGGAAGAATCCGTCAGTCTAGCCTTAGCCAAAGTTATGTTTCCTTCATGAAATCTTTCAGAAAATTCACAGGGGAACGTGTTAGATCTGTCCTTTACCCCTTAATCTCTTATATGGAGAATACCTATCTACAATAAGAGTTAAACAGAGAGGTAAAACATTGAAGGGCCTGATGCGAATCAGAGAGAGGGGACACACCCTCCCAGTCATTACCAAGGCCCAACCAGGCTGCATCACATCCGGACGTGGTTGGGAGTCCCTAGGGCGACGCACAATTGGCCCAGCATCGTCCGGGTTCGGCCGGTGTAGGTCGTCATTGTAAATAAGAATTTGTTCTTTATTTAACTAGGAAAGTTAGTTAAGGTAAAAAAATAATAATAATAATTCACTACAACCCCATGTCATACAGGAAATGTTGCTGATTGAAAGTCCTAAAATGTCTCTTTGTAATAGCTAGCTTAGCATCTCTAATGCAGGCATTGGGACAATGGTCACTGAGGTCATTAGCAAACATTCCATTGGCTGTCGAGTGTTGGTCAGAATGACGTCCAAAAGAGTAGATTGTTCAAGGTGTTTTAAATTGGGGCGGGTTGATTTATTTATCACTCAAGTTATATTTGTACGGAGCAAAATGTATTTTAAGTCTGAAACTGGAATCAACCAATCCAGGTTAAGAATATGAATAATTCAGAATTAGTATAGTTAAGACAGTAAGTCTGACAATTTGCTGAGAGCAAATCTGGAGGTCAATAAACTCCCACTGGTGTTAGTTGGTAATAATGCCCAACCAAGGCCCACATTTAGGACGAGACATTCAAACTGCTTAGGAACAGAGGTGATAATACACACAGTAACATTCCAGGTGTTCATTATGAATATGGTGACACTTCCACCTCTGCTAGATCTGTAGACATTATATCCATTCAGACCTTTATAACCAAGTCTCAGTAATGGTCAGAATGTCAGTTAGCTTAACAACTTTCTGGCAACGTCAGGTGAAGGTTTTTGCACCATAAAACAAACACTGCAGAATTATCCTCACAACTGGAAAGTGTTTGTGTTTAAGGAACATATCTTTTGTCCCAACTATGTTCTCACCAGACTGTTCCTACAACCTAATAAAACATTCTGGGAACCTTTAAAGGAACAGATTAAAACCTCTTACATCTAGATGTTCCGCTAGCGGAACGTCTGCTCCAATATCCAATGATGGGCGGGGCGCGAAATACAAACTCCTCTAAAATCCGAAAACTTCCACTTTTCAAACATATGACTATTTTACAGCTATTTAAAGACAAGACTCTCGTTAATCTAACCACACTGTCCGATTTCAAAAAGGCTTTACAGCGAAAGCAAAACATTAGATTATGTCAGCAGAGTACCCAGACAGAAATAATCAGACACCCATTTTTCAAGCTAGCATATAATGTCACAAAAAACAAAACCACAGCTAAATGCAGCACTAACCTTTGATTATCTTCATCAGATGACACACCTAGGACATTATGTTATACAATACATGCATGTCTGTTCAATCAAGTTCATATTTATATCAAAAACCAGCTTTTCACATTAGCATGTGACGTTCAGAACTAGCATTCCCACCGAACACTTCCGGTGAATTTACTAAATTACTCACGATAAACGTTCACAAAAAGCATAACAATTATTTTAAGAATTATAGATACAGAACTCCTCTATGCACTCGATATGTCCGATTTTAAAATAGCTTTTCGGATGAAGCACATTTTGCAATATTCTAAGTACATAGCCCGGCATCACAGGGCTAGCTATTTAGACACCCAACCAGTTTAGCCTTCACCAAAATCACATTTCCTATAAGAAAAATGGTCTTACCTTTCCTGTTCTTCGTCAGAATGCACTCCCAGGACGTCTACTTCAATAACAAATGTAGGTTTGGTCCCAAATAATCCATCGTTATGTTCCATCAACGACGTTTTGTTCGTGCGTTCTAGACACTATCCCAATGGTAAATCACGGTCAAGAGCATGGCGCAGAACGTGACAAAAAATTTCTAAATATTCCATTACCGTACTTCGAAGCATGTCAACCGCTGTTTAAAACCAATTTTTATGCAATTTATCTCGTAGAAAAGCGATAATATTCCGACCGGGAATCTGCATGTCTGTAAACTGAGGGAAAAACCGAAAGACGGGGCGGGGCATGTCGCGAGCGTAAGCATTTCTCCACTGAGAGACCACTTAGCTTTTGCTCTCTATTGTTTCAGCCAGGGCTTTGAATTACGTCATTCCTGTTTTTCCCGGGCTCTGAGAGCCCATTGGAGACGTGGGAAGTGTCACGTAACAGCAGAGATCCTTAGTTTTTGGAAGAGATGTCAAAGAAAGCAAATAAATGGTCAGACAGGGTACTTCCTGAACAGAACCTTCTCAGGTTTTTGCCTGCCATAGGAGTTCTGTTATACTCACAGACACCATAGGCCGTCATTGTAAATAAGAATTTGTTCTTAACTGATTTGCCTAGTTAAATAAAAGGTTACACACACACACAATCAGCATGACTTGACAGCTTTTGTGTTGTGAAAACATTTACTGCGACCTAACGAATGTTCTGGAAACTTTCACAGAAACAATTTTAGATTGCTGGGCAGCTTCACTCTGTCTCAATATAGACTATAACTGCTTCTCCCTGTATAGGGCACTCTGGGCCCTGGTCTAAAGTAGCGCACTATATAGGATATAGGGTACCATTCTGGATTACATCCTACAGCCTATAGAAGTCTGAGCAGCAGAACCACATGGCTGTAAGGGCAACAAACCCATCAACTGTATTCAGGAATCTTTCATAGACTTTATAGGCTTAGTTTATATGGCTTGCCCTCACCTCTTCTCCCCCTCACATCTCCAACGGTTATCACTGTTCGCTCTGTTATGAGAAAGTTGAAATCAATCATTTAGAGAGTGCAGAGGAGAGATATGAGAGGAGAGCTATGAAAAACAGTAGCATGGAAACACATGGTTTGAGAGCAAGAATCTTCCTAAAGAATCTCTCATAGGACTGAAGTGCTCTCTGGTTAATTTTGTGTCAGCAGTTGCATCCTGTAACACGTGGAATAAGGACTTCCTCCCAGCGGAGGGTCTCTCCAGACACACAACAAAGCATCCTTCATGCTGCCAAACATACCCTCGTAAAACTGACCATCCTACCGATCCTCGACTTCGGCGATGTCAGTTACAAAATAGCCTCCAATACCCTACTCAATAAACTGGATGCAGTCTATCACAGTGCCATCCGTTTTGTCACCAAAGCCCCATTTACTACCCACCACTGCAACCTGTACGCTCTCGTTGGCTGGCCCTTGCTTCATATTCGTCGCCAAACCCACTGGCTCCAGGTCATCTACAAGACCCTGCTAGGTAAAGTCCCCCCTTATCTCAGCTCGCTGGTCACCATAGCAGCTCCCACCTGTAGCACACGCTCCAGCAGGTATATCTCTCTGGTTACCCCCAAAGCCAATTCCTCCTTTGGCCGCCTTTCCTTCAAGCTCTCTGCTGCCAATGACTGGAACGAACTACAAAAATCTCTGAAACTGGAAACACTTATCTCCCTCACTAGCTTTAAGCACCAGCTGTCAGAGCAGCTCACAGATTTACTGCACCTGTACATAGCCCATCTGTAATTTAGCCCAAACAACTACCTCTTCCCCTACTGTATTTATTTATTTTGCTCCTTTGCACCCCATTATTTCTATTTCTACTTTGCACTTTCTTCCACTACAACTCTACCATTCCAGTGTTTTACTTGCTATATTGTATTTACTTTGCCACCATGGCCTTTTTTGCCTTTACCTCCCTTATCTCACCTCATTTGCTCACATTGTATATAGACTTATTTTTCTACTGTATGTTTGTTTTACTCCATGTGTAACTCTGTGTTGTTGTATGTTGAACTGCTTTGCTTTATCTTGGCCAGGTCGCAGTTGTAAATGAGAACTTGTTCTCAAACTTGCCTACCTGGTTAAATAAAGGTGGAATAAATAAAATAAAATACTAATCCTAGCCATGTAGGGGCCTATAGGGAATAGGATGCCATTTGAGATGATGGGATTGACTGACTGGTTGTCCGACTGAGCAGCCTAACTAACAGTACGTACCCTGAAGGCAGCCAGTATGATGCGCGTGACCTTCTCCTTGACAGACTCCTGCAGGATATCAGACAGGGCCGGCACCACGTTGTAACGACGTAGCTGCTCACAGAGCTGAGAGCTGAAGGCCAGCAGCCACATACAGAACACCATCTGGTACTGCAGCTGGAAACCACACTTGTTACTGAGCACAGCCGTGATGCTAGAGGGAGGAGAGAGAACAGGGTCAGGGGTTAGAAACACACAGAACCCCATCTGGTACAGGAAACCACACTTGTTGTCGATCACAGCAGTTTTATGGTGCATCATGGTTTTATTGCATGGTTTTGGTTATGGAGTTTATGGCTTGAGTTACAGATAACAGCAGTGGTTTGGCTAACTTCATCTTGTAGTGTAGTCAAGCAGCATAAAGCATCAGACCACTTCAATCACACTAAATGATGTAATGCTAACAGATAGAAGGTAGTAGTAATAGAAGTGATTGTAACAATGCTAACTAACAGATAAAAGTATACTGAACAAAAATATAAAACGCAACATGTAAAGTGTTGGTCCCATGTTTCATGAGCTAAAATAAAAGATCCCAGAAATGTTCCATATGAACAAAATTCTTATTTCTCAAAAATGTTGTGCACAAATTTGTTTACATCCCTGATAGTGAGTATTTCTCCTTTGCTAAGATAATCCATCTACCTGACAGGTGTGGCATATCAAGAAGCTGATTAAACAGCATGATCATTACACAGGTGCACCTTGTGCTGGGGACAATAGATCA